>NC_084566.2:6229124-6524124 GCF_033978685.3 Nerophis lumbriciformis
AAAAACGGAAAATAACAGAGCTGATTTGACTCGGTGTTTGAGAAAATGGCGGATTGCTTCCCGATGTGACGCCACGTTGTGACATCATCGCTCCGAGAGCGAATATTAGAAAGGCGTTTAATTCGCCAAAATTCACCCATTTAGAGTTCGGAAATCGGTTAAAAAAATATATGGTCTTTTTTCTGCAACATCAAGGTATATATTGACGCTTACATAGGTCTGGTGATAATGTTCCCCTTTAAAATACAACCACACAAAATGTTTTAGCACAAATTAGGGTTTGAATATCATTCTTTCATTTCCATCATGGTTCACCATATACAAGTGGTTCTTAACCTGGGTTTGATTGAACCCTAGGGGTTCGGTGAGTCGGCCTCAGGGGTTCGGGGTAGCCTCCGCCGCGCAGGTCAAGACACACCCGACTCAAATAAAAACTTCTCCCTATCAGCGTATTATGGATACGGCAACAGCACTGATTTGCAGATGTGTAATTTGTTGTGAGTTCATGCACTGTGTTGGTTTTAGTCTTTGAACAAGGTGATGTTCATACACGGTTCATTTTGTGCACCAGTAAAAAAAGATATAACTTTGTCTTGAATTTGAAAAATTCAAGACAAGACTGGAGAAGGGTTCGGTTAATGCGCATATGAAACCGGTGGAGTTCGATACCTCCAACAAGGTTAAGAACCACTGCCATGTACAGTATATTGCCAAAGTATTTGACCACCTGCCTTGACTCACATTCCTATTCCATAGGGTTCAATATGATGTGGGTCCACCTTTTGGAGCTATTACAGCTTCAACTTTTCTGGGAAGGCTGTCCACAAGGTTGTGGAGTGTGTTTATAGGAATTTTCGACCATTCTTCCAAAAGCGCATTGGTGAGGTCACACACTGATGTTGGTCGAGAAGTCCTGGCTCTCAGTTTCCATTCTAATTCATTCCAAAGGTGTTCTATCGGGTTCAGGTCAGGACTCTGTGCAGGCCAGTCAAGTTCATCCACACCAGACTCTGTCATCCATGTCTTTATGGACCTTGCTTTGTGCACTGGTGCACAGTTATGTTGGAAGAGGAAGGGGCCCGCTCCAAACTGTTCCCAAAAGGTTGGGAGCATCGAATTGTCCAAAATGTTTTGGTATCCTGGAGCATTCAAAGTTGTTTTCACTGCAACTAAGGGGCCAAGCCCAACTCCTGAAAAACCACCCCACACCATAATTCCTGCTCTAACAAATTTCACACTTGGCACAATGCAGTCAGAAATGTAGCGTTCTCCTGACAACCTCCAAACCCAGACTGGGCCATCAGATTGCCAGATGGAAAAGCATGACTCATCAGTCCAGAGAAGGCGTCTCCACTGCTCTAGAGTCCAGTGGCGACGTGCTTTAAACCACTGCATCCCACGCTTTGCATTGGACTTGGTGATGTATGGCTTATATGCAGCTGCTCGGCCATGGAAACCCATTCCATGAAGCTCTCTGCGTACTGTACGTGGGCTGATTGGAAGGTCACATGAAGTTTGGAGCTCTGTAGCAACTGACTGTGCAGAAAGTCTTTGCACTATGCGCTTCAGCATCCGCTGACCACTCTGTCAGTTTACGTGGCCTACCACTTGGTGGCTGAGTTGCTGTTGTTCCCAAACCCTTCACTTTTCTTATAATAAAGCAGACAGTTGACTTTGGAATATTTAGGAGCGGGGAAATTTCACGACTGGATTTGTTGCACAGGTGGCATCCTATGACTGTTCCACCCTGGAACTCACTGAAAGCGGCCCATTCTTTCACAAATGTTTGTAGAAACAGTCTCCATGCCTACGTGCTTGATTTTATACACCTGTGACCGGGCCAAGTGATTAGGACACCTGATTCTCATCATTTTAATGGGTGGCCAAAAACTTTTGGCAATATAGTGTATGATGCCAACAGATTGCGTTGATGCTGCTCAGTAAACAATATACACTGCAAAAAAGAGCTGACAAAATCGATCCATCCATCCATTTCCTACCGCTTGTCCCTTTTGGGGTCGCGGGGGGGCTGGAGCCTATCTCAGCTGCATTCGGGTGGAAGGCGGGGTACACCCTGGACAGGTCGCCACCTCAATCACAGGGCCAACACAGATAGACAGACAACATTCACACTCACATAAGATAAAAAGACTAGATTTTAGGAAAAAAAATACTACAAACTAGTGAAATCATCTGTCCGTGCAGCTAGTTCATTTTACTTGATAAGACATCTTAAGTTAAGATTTGTGTATTTAGAAATTAGCAGAAGATAGAAATCAGTATTTTATTCGGAAAACAAGCATTATTAACTTGCAATTCTTAAATTAGGCATCCTCGGGATGATGCAGATTCTTTAAACAATATTCTTTATGTGGGGGGAAAACCCCAAAAATCGTATTTGAATAGTTATTTTCACAATGTAACATTCTTAAACTAGAACAGACAAAAATAATTATTCATGCTAAAATTAAGATTATGACGTAAAGTCAATGATTAAAAATAGACTTAGACTCGTTTAAATTTGAACTTTACAATACAGATAAGAACGACATTTCGTTGCATTAGCTTGTTGTAGTGCAGGACAAAAAAGCAATTAAGTGCAGAGTGTTTGCATTTACAAAAGAAGGATATAAATATAAATAGATTTACTGTACAGATAAAGATATTGCACTTTTGCAAATGCATCCAGGTTTAAGCTTGACAGGGCTAAAACTAGGTAAAAATAGGTAAATAGCTCTTAAAACTATTTTAGACATATTTAGGGATACATTGGGCCTGATCTACAAAGAATATGATGGTGATCAGATAGTCAATCTATAAAATTATGTGTACTATTGGTGGGCGCGTTGCAGGAGATCTAGAAAAAATGTGTGTACAATTGATAAGAGCAAAAGTGGTGCACGCCACCCGACCGTTTATTCCGGCTGTCTCCATGAAGACACATGTTTTCCTCCACATTTATGGCATCGTGTGGTCCAACAGGTGGCATTTTGTCATGTTTTTGAAATGCTGTAAATATAATGTGTACACATTTTATGGACTGTTTTGAAGTGTGACCTGGACAACAGAACCAACTTTTAGCACACTGAAGGTGCGCCTTGAAAGGCTTTGTGTTTTGGAACTGTGTATAAAATGCCCATAGAAAGTGGTAGATGTCTCCTGCTTGTTTGAAAACATAGAAAACCTCACAGGTAGGAGCATGATAAAATGAATGTGCAGTAAATGATCGACTGTCTCCGTGGTGATGCCCGGTATGCATGCAAAATCTTTCTCTAAATAAGGCGGTCTGCACCACTTTTGAATTGTATACACAGTGTTAGTAGATCACATGCAACACGCCCACTAATAGTACACACACTTTTATATATTGCACACGTTGTTTATCGTGTGGTAGTAGGACTTTAGTAAATTAGGCCCTCAGTGTGTACATAATTTACTATCAATTTCATACAGCTATATTTCATCTACTTACTCCTGCTAATCAAGTGTAACTACTTATACTCAAACCGTCGGCTGAGGAACTTTAAAAAAAATGAATAAATCGCTCAAAATTGGCAAATACTCATTTTGAGTAGTTCAATATGTGTGTTATCAGAGTAAAAATGCATTCCTTTCAATATGCATCATAACAAAAAGGGTAATATTTAAAGAAATGGATAGATGTTGATAGTCCAACTCATACTGACTGGTACACACAAGCTATGGAAATGATATCAGTAGAAACAACTGCATTTAGTTTTGATACTAATGAGTCATATATTGGAATATGGGATCTATTATTTAAATTTGTTTTAACTATTAAATTAACCAAAAATATGACTTATTTTATATTTGTGGAAAATATTGGACACAATGTGTTGTCAAGCTTATGAGATGCGATGCAAGTGTAAGCCACTGTGACACTATTGTTCATTTTTTTAATGTTTTTGTTTTTTAGAAATGGCTGTGATGATAATGTCAATGAGGGATTTCTAATCACTGATATGTTGGAATTGTTATTAATATTGATACTGTTGTTGATAATATTCATTTTTGTTTGACTGCTTTCGGATTGTTTTGTGTCATGTTTGTGTGTCCTCTCAATTGCTTTGTTTATTACTTTTCTGAATGTTGCTGGGTCGGGTTTGGTTTTGGAATTGGAATTGCATCATTATGGTATTGTTGTGTGTTGTTTCCTTGGATTAATTAATACAATTTTTTAAATGGTAAATGGCATTGATTCAGTGGAAATGCCTTAATACAATTCAGCACTAAAAATAAAAGTGCATTACAGAGAATTGCATTATGTGCCCTTTTCTAGTTTTTTCACTGGGAATTCACCACTTTTTTCTTTTAAATATGTCTTCAGTTATGACTCAGTTGGTATTTAACCACATGAAGCAACAGACTAGACATGTGTGAGCCACAAGAGAGATAACCTTCTAGAATCCCCAATCAACAGTGAGGGCATTTTGTCTGTGTAATGGATACTGAATAATTGTTCATGGGACCAGATGACAAGACTGAGATGAACATCACATTGATATGTATTGTAGGTGTGTGTGTGTGTGTGTGTGTGTGTGTGTGTGTGTGTGTGTGTGTGTGTGTGTGTGTGTGTGTGTGCGTGTGCGTGTGTGTGTTTGTGAGTGAGTGAGTGTGGCTGAGCTCGTGTGACAGAGATAATAAGTCACCGTAACACATTTATAGACGCAAACACACATAATTAAAATACACACACGCATAATCAGGAGTGCCGTCTGTCAAAACATAGTCACTCGCATATTATGCACATGATGATGTCAGAGAAGAGTTGCCTAGCAACAAAACAGACTTCAGAGTGTGTTAGAATCGCACACATGAGGTACAGACACTTGAACTAGTCTGATACCAGCCATAATATGGGCTTCTTTATTATGTTAAGTATCACTGCTCTCTCACACTGACTAACACAAATTATTTCGTACACATGAGTCATCTGATGAGTCATCCACTCCACTGAGAGGATGCATGATGGGAAGTTATGACGCTCGTACCCTTTGTAAGACCTTTGACCCCAGGCCTGTGTGTGGCAGTGTCTATACAAGTACCAGTATGTGTTTCAATTGTAGTTGAATAAACATTAAAGGCCTACTGAAACCCACTACTACCGACCACGCAGTCTGATAGTTTTTATATCAATGATGAAATCTTAACATTGCAACAATGTTAACTTTTTGGCTTACTAAAGTGCAATTTTAAATTTCGCGGGAAATATCCTGCTGAAAACGTCTCGGTATGATGACGCCTGCGCGTGACGTCACGGATTGTAGAGGACATTTTGGGACAGCATGGTGGCCAGCTATTAAGTCGTCAGTTTTTATCGCAAAAACATTATGACAAATTATAGCTGCACCATTTTATAAACTTCAGAGTTCAGAGCATTGGATAAAAGTAGCTGCTTATAGTCCGGAAAATATGGTATGTCTTTGCATGTTGCACGTTGGTGTTAATAGCTGAATGCCAAGATTATATGAAAATAATACTTTATCCCACCTTATTGTTTCCTTAAACCAAGTCGCGATGTCTTTTCCCTTTAGAATTTAGCGACTAATCCAATTTCGTAGTGGCTTAAATTTAACGGACAAATAAACATGGAAGTATTTCTTATATACCGTACTTTTCGGGGTATAAGTCGCTCCCGAGTTTAAGTTGCACCGGCCAAAAATGCATAATAAAGAAGGAAAAAAACATATATAATTCGCACTGGAGTATAAGTCGCATTTTTTGGGGAAATGTATTTGATGAAACCCAACACCAAGAATAGACATTTGAAAGGCAATTTAAAATAAATAAAGAATAGTGAACAACAGGCTGAATAAGTGTACGTTATATGAGGCATAAATAACCAACTGAGAACGTGCCTGGTATGTTAACGTAACATATTATGGTAAGAGTCATTCAAATAACTATAACATATAGAACATGCTATACGTTTACCAAACAATCTGTCACTCCTAATCGCTAAATCCCATGAAATCTTATACGTCTAGTCTCTTACATGAATAAGCTGAATAATATTATTTGATATTTTATGGTAATGTGTTAATAATTTCACACATCAGTCGCTCCTGAGTATAAGTCGCACCCCCGGCCAAACTATGAAAAGTGGCGGGAGTGCCTGAAAAAAGAGGCCTTTTTCCACCAAGAGTTCAGGAACTTTAAATTCTTGGAATCTCTATTTCCTGGAACAAAAGGTTCCTGCAGAATTGTGTGGTTTGTGTTTCCACAGCATCTCACAGTTTTATTGTAGTTTATACAAATCAGGTTGATGACATATGGATGAGTGGTACAATATATTTCTACACTGATACCGTGTAAATAAACAGACAATATTGGGTCATATTTATTTTACTAAAATGATGTGAATGAAATACAAAGCAATAATTCACAAAAAAATATTATTTAAAAACGAAGTGTGCCGAATTTTACCAAAAAAAATACGGCTTTTGTCCACAATGTCCAACAGTCAGAAAGTCGTGTCTTGAATTTATAAGGGTCAGGTGAGTCCTTGTGGTCCATTTCAGCTGTAAATAACAATATATTAATAATAAATGTCAATGTTTATCTCACAACAACAACACAGCCACTTTAGACTTAGCGCTAGCCTCTTAGCATTAGCATTCAGTTCACTCTGGTTAAGGCTAATAACTACACATATAATGAGTCACTGATTACTTTTACAGCATGTAATAAAGTAAGTAGTGAATATTTGATGAGATTTTCCTTCATTCGGCCCCCCATTTCATATTTCTCTTCAAACTACGAGGTCTGAGTCCCAGTGAGCAGCTCACCTTGGGACGGCGTGGCGAAGTTGGGAGAGTGGCCGTGCCAGCAATCTGAGGGTTACTGGTTCAATACCCACCTTCTACCATCCTAGTCACGTCCGTTGTGTCCTTGAGCAAGACACTTCACCCTTGCTCCTGATGGGACTGGTTAGCACCGTGCATGGCAGCTCCCGCCATCAGTGTGTGAATGTGTGTGTGTGAATGGGTGAATGTGGAAAATAGTGTCAAAGCGCTTTGAGTTCCTTAAAAAGGTAGAAAAGCGCTATACAAGTACGACCCATTTACCATTTACCATTTGCCGTTTCGAAGTCCGGCTGAATACTTTAGATTCCTCTGTATATACGTTTTCTAGAGTTTGTCCACTTCTCGAAGTTTCGCGCATTGAAATGAAGTTTGTAAAAATTCATGAACAACATTAAACTGCATACTAGTTTAAAGACTACAGCCGAGTAAAAACACGGTAAGATAGTTTCACTGATCAGTGTGCTCCAGCACACAGATACCCCACGAATGTTCCTTTTGTTCTTCTTTCTCTCTGTTGTCAAGTATGTTATTGTAGAAACACAAGAAATAAGAAATAAACAAATTGCCCTTGCATACTGTCATGGCGGACAAAACTTTGAGTACAAAGTTTGAAAAACGCCACAAATTTGTTCAACAAATTTGCCCGCCCCTCTAAAGTTCCTGGGAACTCCCGAAAGTCCCACCTCGCTACTAATGGTAAATGGTAGATGCATTATACTTGTATAGCGCTTTTCTACCTTCAAAGTACTCAAAGCGTTTTGACACTAATTCCACATTCACACATTCACACACACATTCACACACTGATGGCGGGAGCTGTGTAAGGCCCTAACCACGACCCATCAGGTGCAAGGGTGAAGTGTCTTGCTCAAGGACACAACGGACGTGACAAGGTTGGTAGAAGGTGGGGATTGAACCAGGAACCCTTAGGTTGCTGGCAAAGTCACTCTCCCAACTGCGCCACGCCGGCCCCTACTAGGATTTGTTTTTGGTTAAAACACAGTAGGTACAAGGGAAAGTTCCTGTAAAGGTTCCTAAAAGGCCTAAGAAAAACTATATGAAAGTTTCAGCGGCAGCAGTCTTACTCAGCAAAGGTTACTATATTTTAGTAACAAATGAGGAGTATTGGGATCTATGGCAAGAAAACTGGAACGCTGTTTTATATTTGGGTCTATGTAGTATTGACAAAAATCAATGCTGTCTCCTGACAATGTCACTAAAAACTGTCATTGTTATCTTTGTACAGGCAGACTTTTTGATAGAGATATTTGTTCTGTTCTATGATATGATACAAGTACCCATTGAGAGAGGTATCGAGTGAAAGGTCCATTCCATGAGTTCAATATACTGTATGAGGATCGACCCTGTGGATTCAATAGCTGTGAAGAGCACGCATGCAAACACAAACTGCCGGGCATCACGTCATGGGCAACTAATGTAACTAATTGAAGCCAGAGTTAAAATTGATCCGAGAAGGACGATACGATTCGTGATTAATTTACCTCAAATGTTGCTGCATTGCTCCCACAGCTGAGATTTTAATGTAACCAGCTGGAGTCAGCTTTTATTCTTGAACATTGACACTCTGCACTTAGTTCATACTCAGATCCCTGAGTGTGCTACCAACTCCCAATACACTTCTCACTTCATAATGTGAGTACGGTAATAATACAGTCCTGGTGTGTGCGAGTCAACACAACTACAACTGAATGCTGACTCGGGTCTTCTGCATCCAAGCGCTTGTAGAAATGAATCCCTCTAGTCAGATTTGTTGAACGTTACGCAGCATTGTTATTTCCACACAATTCCTCTTTGGTGTGGTGCACAAATGTAAATGGAATCATGGAGCATACTTAATAAGTGTAAAATGTCCATTTGTGTTTGTATTTAGGAGATGACCCACTCCTGGCCACCCCCTCTTACCGCCATACACACGCCAGGAAAAGCTGACCAGACCAAGTTCCCTATTCCCAGCAAGGTTAGTAGGGCTCATCAGTGCAATTACAGTCTTCCTATTCCACTGTGGAGGTTAGGTTCCAAGAATACCAGCAACCAGATACTGTAGTTGAAAATCTGCAAAATAGCTAACAATAGTTTAAGCCTTTAGAACACCTTCCTTCTCAAACCAAGCTAATTATTCTGTGAAAAGCACTTAAAGTGGAAAAATGTTTGCGAAATATTACATTTTTTCACAATGTTTTGAAGTAGGTGTCATGATCCGTCATAACTTTTCGTGTTTTTCTGTGTTTGGTATTATCTTCCTTTCCTTTGTTTTGTTAGAACCATTTCCTGTTCTTGTATGCCTTTTAGTGCTGGTATCCCTTCCTGACTGGCAATCAGGAGGATTCCTGATTGCCAATTGTGTTTTGATAACCTGAAATTGATAAGACTCCCGCATCAGACAGCTCAAATAACCTGGAACTGTATATGACTTTGTTGATAGGGGGTAGATATTATAAGTTTTACATCTTTCTGCTCCTTTTTGTTCATGCTAAATGCTGTTGTTGCATTTTTTTTTAAATAAATGGAATAACTTTTTTTTTTTGTAACTAATAATAATAATGGATTTTCTTTGTTAAGCACTTTTCATTTAAATAAATCTTGAAGTGCTACAGTGCAAACCGATATTTAAAACAGTAACAACTTTGCCAATAAAACAGATACAATACTAAGACTGAAACACTATTAGTGAAGCATAAGGAAAACTAAACATACAAAATAGTGTTTTTTTCTTATAGTTTGTATTTATTTTTGTTATTTAAAAAAATACAGTATATACATAACTTGGTCAGAAAATTTCAGTATGTGTATGAGTACTGTTTGAGCACATTCACGATCCAAACTGTTTAGGTTGAAAATAAGTTTTTAAGTCATTTTGAATTACTTTTTAAAAAGTGTTGTGACCAATAGACCAACAAATGGCCCATGCCCCGCTTTGGACACCTGACAGGTTATGAGTACCGTTCCTACGACTGCAATTTTATTTTATTTATTTTTTTAACATTTCTTTATTGGGTTTTAGGCACATATCGTTGACAGTAATAGCCAAAAATGCATCATATGCTGTTTGACCAATGACCAATATGCACAAAAAAGGCTTGTCAGCCACCAACATTTCAATTGTGTTTCAATCAGGGTTATTTATTTAGAATTTTATTTTTGGTGTAAGTCGGAACCTGTACCTAAATTATAGCAAAATTAACGCATAAACATGTATGTATATGACGTACATATAAAATATGGTAATGAAAAGATTATATTCGAGAATTAAATGAAAAAAAAAAAAGAGTACAATAGGGAGGGACAGATTCATTGGAAGGAGGAATTCTCAATAATGAGACCACTATTCTACTACATTTTTACTGTCTATTTCACGTTCAAATATACCATCTCTATCCTTAATGATGGTCGCAGCCTTTTAGCAACTTGGCCCAAGCCTGCAGCCAATGTTGATCCATCCTCTTTCTAAGCATTTTAAGTTTTATCATTTTACTTTACATTCCACTTTCACTTTTCTTTTCTTTGACCCGCTACCACCACAAAAGTTTGTATCACACGCAAGAGACATAATGACCGTTAAATTAAACTAAAAGCACAAGAGTGACTTTGTCAATGTATTTATTCGCCTACATATTCTTCGTAACTAGTATCTTACAACTCACGATTCAATTGGATTCCGATTCTCGGGGTGAAAATTTGATTCAGGGTTTGTTCCTGATTTAACGCAATTCTAGATTCTCGATGATTACAACATATTATTTTGTACATTGATTATGATAAAACCATTTTAAAACAGTTTACATGTTGCAATAGCTCCTCTTGGTTGCTGACGTATAAACATAGCGAGTAAGTTCGGACCCGGCCTAAATTAAGTTTTTTACAATGTTGTTTTCTTTTTTAATTTTAAACTGTTTTAAAATCATAATAAATATGAATCGTGATTCGGATATGAATCATGTTTTTCCAACACTGCTAGTAAATAGCTGTCTTTTTCTTTTTGTACAGTATTCATAATGTATGGGAGTGTGTACTTAATCACGAAACGTTGTAAAACAAATGTTATCATGTAATGAGGTGACTTCCCACACCCTTATATTTACTCCATTAGCTATGTTTTTCCATTAACTTTATGTGGTTGTCATAGTAGAGCACTTCTGTTTTATACAATGGCAACAGTGACAATATTACAATTAAATGAGGAGTTTTATTTGTGTTCATAAATAATAGTAGGAGGGTGTTAGTTGTGTCAACTTACTAGTTAATTTAGACTTATTTCCACTTTTGAAATAACACTTTAAAGGCGATGTTGTGAAAAGGGTTAACTGCTAATAAATTATTGGTTAATTTTCACAATACTGTGATGTTTATTACTGATAGATAAAATATAGGGCATCGTTTTGCCTCCTTGTTAGCATGTGTGCACAACACAGAGAAAATGATACTAAATAGGGAAGAAGTATGGAGAAAAACATTAACATGAATTCTCGAATTGCTATGATTTTTTTTTCCATGATTTGTTTCATTGCATAAAAGGACACATTTTGCTCAATAATACAACCTCGCTAAAAAAGTTTATCATTTTAAAGCAGGCGTGTCAAACTCATTTCAGATTGGGGGCCACATGGAAAAAAATCTACTCCCAAGTCAAGTATTGTTTATTGAATTGTTTATTGAATGGATCCCCATTAGCTGACGCCAAGGCGACTGCTAGTCTTCCTGGGGTCCATATAGGAGCATACAAAATTAAAATACAAAGAATACATGCATTACCAGACATTATACAATGGAAAAATACAACATAAGATAAAAAGCTAGTTAAAACCAGTATTAAAAATCCATGTCATGTGGGCAGCTGCAAAAGGTGTTTCTTCAAAGCTGTCTTGAATGACAATTTACTTTGTGAGAGATTGATGTGAGATGGCAACCCATTCCAGAATGATGTACATCTATACATGACTGTATGTTTTCATGTTGTCAAGTGGGTCGGACTGGTAAAATCACAGCACGATAACTTAAAAATAAAGACTACTTCAGATTGTTTTCTTTGTTTGAAAATAGAACAAGCACATTCTGAAAATGTATAAATCATAATGTTGTTGGGTTTTTTTTACACTTACATGTTGCGGTTAATAGTATTATATCTTTATTTGTCGTTATTTATACTTTCTAAATAAATTATGTGATTATTTTTTTCAGTCAACTCATTGGTGTTATTATTCAATCCATCAAGATAGAAAAATAATATCAAAATCAAATTACAGGATGTTATTTATGTAGTTTGCTCATTTTCCTCGACTGGTGCACTAACATGTGGTTTATTTGTTTACATATGTAGCATAATCTACAAAGATTCAAAGAATTGCTATTGTGACATCTAGTGGACACATTTAGAACAACAGTTTATTTTATTTAAAAAATTTGGCTAATTTTTATACTTAGGAAACTCATCCCGCGGGCCAGATAAAACTTGCGGGCCGTAAGTTTGACACCCTTGTTATAAAGTATCTTCTGTCCTTTTTTTTAAGCACATGTTAACTTTAGTCAAAATATGAATGAAAAAAATTACCTGTTTTTTTTCCTGGAGAAAGTAAGAAAGAAAGTGATGTTTTCCTTGTTTTGGATGATTGCATTATGATGTAGCACAGATAAGTAGTATACATATGTATAGTATACAAAATGACTTTTGATGGTTTATTCATTAACACATTTGCCTCTACTTTTATCCTATTTCTCTCCATAGGAGTCGCAGCATGTGACCTCAGGCTACAACACAAGTAAGTTACCCAACGTCAATGCTCACCTGCTGGCCGTAGAGTCATTAGCACCTACTGGTGTTACGTTATGAAAGCAGTAGCACCCACAAGAACCCACCTCTTGTCAAACACACACACTAAGTGTGGTGAAATGTGTCCTCTGCATTTCACCTATCCCCTTGTTTACCCCCTGGGAGGTGAGGGAAGCAGTGGGCAGCAGCGGTGACGGCGCCTGGGAATAATTTTTTTGGTGATTTAACCCCCAATTCCAACCCTTGATGCTGAGTGCCAAGCAGGGAGGTAATGGGTCCCATTTTAATAGTCTTTGGTATGACTCGGCTGGGGTTTGAACTCACGACCTACCGATCTCAGGGCGGACACTCTAACCACAAGTCCTCTGAGCAGGTGTATGTGTGCGTGCGTGCGCGAGTGTGTGATAGCATCACGCCTGCATCCACTGAGACCGTTCCTTTTATTCTATTTTTGATAAGTCAAAAAGTTACGGGCACATTTTCATTGAACTTTCAGGAAATGTCAGAAACGGGATGTATTCATGGGTAGCTTAAAGCAATGGTCTCTCATCCAAGAAGCCGACGTTTCTCTCACGGCACACACAAATGCCAGTCTCCTTTTCCTCGCCTTCCATCCTCTCATCCAATCACCAGTCACAACACATTCGTTGCCTCACAGAGTGTCAGAAATTATAAAACTCTTTTCAAAAATGCACGTTTCCTCTACTCGGGTTTCAAGAAGAAATCTCAGAACCACATGCGGCTCTGCATATTTTCCACGACCAGAGGGTTTGTCTTTTGACACAAATGAAAAGCTTTTTTACTGCATCAATTAGTGTTAAATAGCTTGATTCCAGCTGAAACATAATCAGTCATGCACTAATTATCCAATAGGAAACTCTAAACAAATGTCTTTGTTAAATCTGTGCCGTGAACTTTTTTTTGGTTGGCCGAGTATTTGACAACACTTGTGTCTTCCGAATGAATGTGCTCTCCTCTACTGCCTAAAAAAACAAACCTGTAGACATAAAGCATGTTTTTGGTATTCAGTATCATCAATTATTCTAATCAGCACTAAAACTTGAAAGCCCTCCGAGGTCATTAACTGTTTTATGCAGTGGCCTAGCATGTGTTGCTAGTGCCCAGGGGCAAGTCAAGTGTTTACGCATCCTAACAAGGTGTTGTGATTCGTTGGTCTCTTCCACTAATCTGTTATTGAATCATACTGTTTGCTTACTTTTGCTAGTGAACCACAAAGCAATTTAAATGCACTATACAAATCTCTAACAAGGAAAAACATGTAGAGTGGCACAAACTCTGACATTATCGTTCAATTATTTTAGTCAGATTTTTTTAAATAACTTCATTTATTCTTGGTCAATTTCTTCTATCAGAATTTCAAATTTGCAAAACAAAAACAAATAGCCCTGTTTAGCAAAACACAAACATCAATTGCAGAGGAGGTTTGCTCTCAGGAGAAAATGCAGAAGAGTACTTTAGAGATAATAACTCTAATTTCTAATTACTGCCATTAATTCTGTTTTTGCTCTATTCATTTGAATTTTGGGTAACACTTTAGTATGGGGAACATACCGTATTTTTCGGACTATAAGTCGCAGTTTTTTTCATAGTTTGGCCGATAGTTTGGCCGGGCTCCAGTGCGATTTATATATGTTTTTTTCCTTCTTTATTATACATTTTCGGCTGGTGCGACTTATACCGTAGTTTCCGCACTATAAGGCGCACCGGATTATTAGCCGCACCTTCTATGAATTACATATTTCATAATTTTGTCCACCAATAAGCCGCCCGGACTATAAGCCGCGCCTACGCTGCGCTAAAGTGAATGTCAAAAAAACGCTGCGCTAAAGTGAATGTCAAAAAAACAGTCAGATAGTTCAGTCAAACTTTAATAATATATTGAAAACCAGCGTTCTAACAACTCTGTCCCAAAATGTACGCAAATGTGCAATCACAAACATAGTAAAATTCAAAATGGTGTAGAGCAATAGTAACATAATGTTGCTCGAACGTTAATGTCACAACACACAAAATAAACATAGCGCTCACCTTCTGAAGTTATTCTTCATTCGTAAATCCTTCGAATTCTTCGTCTTCGGTGTCCGAATTGAAAAGTTGCGCAAGCGTGGTATCCAAAATGGCCGGTTCCGTCTCGTCGAAGTCATCGGGAGTCAGTGTCGCTGTTGTTCTGTGAATCCTGCCTTCCGGAAAGCTCGGACCACAGTTGTGACCGAAATATCTGCCCAGGCATTTACGATCCACTGGCAAATTTTGGCGTATGTCGTCCGGCGCTGTCTGCCCGTCTTAGTGAAGGTGTGTTCGCCTTCGGAGCTGTGTGAAAAAAGCCACCCGGCCTCTTCGCGTAAACTTCCCTTAACCACTCGCTCATCTTTTCTTCATCCATCCATCCCTTCGAGTTAGCTTTTATGATGACGCCGGCTGGAAAGGTCTCTTTTGGCAAGGTCTTCCTTTTGAATATCACCATGGGTGGAAGTTAGCATGGCAAGCTAGAACCACAGTGAAGGATGACTTCTCATTCCCTGTGGTGCGAATATTCACCGTACGTGCTCCCGTTCCACAGTGCGGTTCACAGGAATATCAGTTGCTGTGAAATACGGTAGTAATCCGTGTGCGGATGGAGAGATTGCGTCTTTTTATGAACCGGATCGCTTAGTAGGAGCCATTTTGTGGTCTTTACAGATGTAAACAGGAAATGAAACGTACGGTGATATCCGCGCGTTTTTTCTTCTTCTTCCGGGGGCGGGTAGAAGAAGAAGCGCTTCCTGTTCTATGGGGGCGGGTGCTTTCCTTGGCGGTTGCTTGCGTAGAAGAAGCGCTTCCTGTTCTACCGGGAAAAAAGATGGCGGCTGTTTACCGAAGTTGCGAGATCGAAACTTTATGAAAATGAATCGTAATAAAGCGCACCGGGTTATAAGGCGCACTGTCAGCTTTTGAGAACATTTGTGGTTTTTAGGTGCGCCTTATAGTGCGGAAAATACGGTACTCCGGTACGACTTATACTCCGAAAAATACGGTACTCACCATTAATTAGTTGCTTATCAAAGTAACAAAGACTTCATTTAGAGTTATTTGGACACTAGGGGAACATATACGTAAAGATTAGGGTTAGGGCAGTGGTTCTTAACCTTGTTGGAGGTACCGAACCCCACCAGTTTCATATGCGCATTCTCGGAACCCTTCTTTAGTGAAAAATAAAATGTTTTTTTTTTTCAAATTCAAGACAAAGTTATATGTTTTTGGTAACACTTTAGTATGGGGAACATATTCTAAGTAACAAAGACATAATTTAAAGTTATTTGGTTAGGGTTAGGGTTAGAGTGTTAGGGCCAGGGTTAGAGGGTTAGGGTTATAATAAGGCCATGCCAAATAAGGCATTAATAAGCACTTAATAATGACTAGTTAAGAGCCAATATGTTTCTAATTTACATATTAATAAACAACTAATTATTGGTGAATATGTTCCCCATACTAAAGTGTTACCATGTTTTTTTACTGGTGCACAAAATGAACCGTGCATGAACATCACCTTGTTCAAAGAACAAAACCAACACAGTGCATAAACTCACAACAAATTTCACACCTGCAAATCAGTGTGACTTCTGCTGTTGCCGTATCCGTAATACGCCGATAGGGAGAAGTTTTATTTACACGATGAGTCGGGTGTGTCTTGACCTCCGCCGAACCCCTGAGGCCGACTCACCGAACCCCTAGTGTTCGATCGAACCCAGGTTAAGAACCACTGGGTTAGGGTTAGGGTTAGTAATAAGCAATAATTCTGAGGTTATTGAGGGAAGACTCTTAGTTAATGGCTTACTGGTTGTATAATAAGGCCATGCAGAATAAGCCATTAATAAGTACTTAATAATGACTAATTAAGAGCTAATATGTTACTAATTTGCATGTTAATAAGCAACTAATTAATGGTGAATATGTGTTCCCCATACTAAAGTGTTACCGAATTTTGGACTTTTAAAATGTGTGATTGTGTTTCCCCATAATCCAAGTGAAAGCATAACAAATATATAACATAAACTTCACATTTTGTAATTTTTAACACATTGCTATTGAATATAATATTTACTCTTTCATTAAAACAATGTAAACATGGTGACACAAAAGGTAAACTGCAATTAGGAAAAGACAATAATGTTTAATTATTTATACAAATTTTGACGTGCATTTTCACATGCTACTTGATTTATTGTTGGATGAATGACATACGACTCTTAAATAAACCTGCCTATAAAACAAGCGTATTTTATTTCCCTGTCAGGACTCTTCCCTTCTCTAGAACAAAGATACAATTAGAACAGCAAAATGAGACAAAGAAATGCATGTTTGGATCTGTGAGTCAAAACAAAATATGTCTCTGAGGCAGGGACACGTGCAATTGACTCATGTGGATGCCACAGTCAGCAAAGGAAATGTTTTTGTAACCTAAGGGGAGCAAAAAGG
This sequence comes from Nerophis lumbriciformis, assembly GCF_033978685.3. Lineage (NCBI taxonomy): Eukaryota > Metazoa > Chordata > Actinopteri > Syngnathiformes > Syngnathidae > Nerophis > Nerophis lumbriciformis. The sequence continues at coordinate 6,246,213 of NC_084566.2, forward strand.
AGCTGGCAAAAGCAATAACCAGGAAAAGTCTGAAAAATTACACAATAAACAGAGGAAACAATAGGGAATAAATTCACCAGGGAAACTGTTGGGAAATATTTATTTATATTCAGAGCGTAAAAATAACAACAAATATTATTCATTAATATTTGTTGTTATTTTTTTTATTTTTTTTTTAGCTTCTGTATACAATTTTTGTGTTGATATTTAAGGCAACATATTACTAATATTAATTAGAATTCCCCGTTATAAGAACTGAAGTAGAATATTTATTTGTTTTATTAAAGTGCACAGTATTTATAGCCATGTCACTTTGCACTGCTTTAAAATAAATAATAATTACATTTTAATGGTAACTTAAATTGAAAGTGGTTTGTTGACGCTATCTGCAGGGAGATGGAGTGCTGAGCTATGAATCCAGCAGAGGACGTGCTCACATGTTAATTTACTCAATATTGTTTTTATCAATGCAAATAATAGATGCCCCTTTAACAAGCCCTAAAATGTCTATATTTGATACTCTGGAGTCTAAACCCGATAATATGAGCTCAAATTTGGGTTAAAAGCCATCTTCACATTAACAATGTGTCATTTTCAAGTAATTGTTCATGCATACACACAAGCGCCACGTGAACACTGTGGCCACACCAGCATCACACCTTTCCCAAACCCTACATCGTAAGTTAAATGTCTTATTAAAAAATATATAAAAAATAAAATATGTACCGTAATTTTCGGACTATAATTCGCAGTTTTTTTCATAGTTTGGCCGGGCTCAAGTGAGACTTATATATGGGTTTTTTTCTTTTTTTTTATGCATTGTCGGCAGGTGCGACTTATACTCCGAAAAATATGGTATATATATATATACTATATATATATATATATATATATATATATATATATATATATATATATATATATATATATATATATATATATATATAGCAGTAATTTTAAATTTAATATAGTGATTTGACCACTCACAGAGAAAATAACACAAATCTTGTTTTTTTATGAGCTGCGTAATAGTATATTGGATGCTGTATCTGGGTGTGGTCACTTCATTGGAAGAATGAGACATACACCTTCAAGACATCACATTTAAGTGGTTTAAACATTAAAATGAGCAGTAGCATTAGCATGGAACATGCACTGGAAAATCCTGCAAGGTTTTTGTCTTTAAAATGTATTACCGTATTTTTCGGAGTATGAGTCGCACCAGAGTATTAGTCGCACCTGCCGAAAATGCATAATAAAAAAGGAAAAAAACATATATAAGTCGCACTGGAGCCCGGCCAAACTATGAAAAAAACTGCGACTTATAGTCCGAAAAATACGGTATTAGTTTTTATTAGCACTTGGACAACTCATAATCTAGTAACACTATTTCATGATAAATATCAAAATATTAACATTCCTGATACATTCCAATAGAAAAATCAGGGATCAGGGACTGCAGGTGTACAGTGCCTGTTTGTTTCGCCATTATAAAGTGGAACCTTGATTTACAAACTTCATTGATTCTTGAACAGGGTTTTTAAATGACAAAGTTAGTATATTGATGAAAATCTCTCCCTAAGAAACAATGTAAATATAAATAATACATTCCAGCCTCAACTAAAGTGTATATTTTAGTAAAAGTTAATCAAATTTGAACACAATATAAATCTCTATACAATACTGTATATTAAACAAATATAACAACAAGTGATGGATTAACTTCCTACTTAATAACAAAGCTAAAAACAACAACTAACAGAACTGTCTTCATTTACTGCCAGAGGTGGGACCAAGTCATTGTTTTGCAAGTCACAAGTAAGTCTCAAGTCTTTGCCCTCAAGTCCGAGTCAAGTCCCGAGTCAAGACAGGCAAGCCCCGAGTCAAGTCCAAAGTCAAGACTGGAAAGTCTCAAGTCAAGTCCTAAGTCCTGCATTTTGAGTTTCGAGTCCTTTCAAGTCCTTTTAACCACAGACTAATATATTAACACAGATTGTGTATGCTTTTCAAACGCTGTATTTATTTATTAAAACAAGTGCATTTTAAATTGCAGGAAAGAAAATTGTGCTGACATTGCACTTTATATTAGCACTATTAACCAGTCATTTTAAACATTAACTCATTCCTTTACAGAACAAACACATTGAAAAATAAAGTGCAAATGTACTTATTTGTACAAAAGTGTTAACATTGAAAAAACATGACATATACGTGAACATAACAAAAAAGTTGTACTTTTTATATGTCAGGGCCCTATGCTGCATTGCATTTGCAAAAGACCAAATTAGCCAAGAGTCTGTCAGTCATTTGTGCACGATGGGGGCGTAGTATGATGCCACCATGGCTGAAAACTCGCTCCACTGGAGCACTGGAGGCAGGCACTGCCAAGACTCTCATGGCCACTCGGAACAGTGAAGGAAGAGTCTTCATGTTCAATGCCCAGAACAAAAGGGGGGAGAGAGTTGTTTTGGGTTGGTGCACTACTTGTAAGTGTATCTTGTGTTTTTTATGTTGATTTAATTAAAAAAAGAAAAAAAATATATATTTCTTGTGCGGCCCGATACCAATCGATCCACGGTCCCCAACCACCGCGGCCCGGTGGTTGGGGACCACTGAGGTAAACAACCAACAGTATGTCAGAAAGCTAGCTAAAACGGTACACATATTCATAATATAGTATACATTTTAACTGACCTTTATTTTACTATTTTTGTCTTTTTTTAGGTGGCTAAAATACGCAGTGCTACTGACCGCCGTCTAACGTTACGTGTGATATATTGACTAACGTAACCCTGCTTAAAAAAAATCACTGAACAAAAAGTATGAATAAGGTAGTGAACTGCAACAGATTCCCGTGTTTGCAATAACGTTATAACGTTAGCAGTGAGTTTACAGCCTCACTGATTTAACTACACAGCCAATAAACGTTATCTTACATTCAAAACTTACCGTTCTTTGTGCAACTTCAAATGCCGGACGAAGTTGGAAGTTGTTGCCTCTCCATCAGAAATTTTCGAACCGCATGTGTTGCATACTGCAAACCGTTTTGTGTTGACCACCTCGTAATTTTTATACCCAAACAAAATTATTTTAGGTATCATTTTTTGTTCACTGGCGTGTGGTTTGGACATGTCTTCTTCGTTGGTTGTCCTGCAATTTGATTGGATGAATGCTGTGTGATGAAAACAAAGTAGATCTAATTTGATTGGCTGTTGTACTGAGACCACACCAGCTGACACACGCAACGCTGATAGACAAGTACACAATGAAAAATACGGAGCGCTCCCGAATAACTTTTTCATCTTTGGGTTTTGGGGAAAGTAGCAAGTCATGTCAAGTCATGTCAATTCAAAAGGCTCAAGTCCAAGTGAAGTCACAAGTCATTGATGTTAAAGTCTAAGTCGAGTTGCAAGTCTTTTTACATTTTGTCAAGTCGAGTCTAAAGTCATCAAATTCATGACTCGAGTCTGACTCGAGTCCAAGTCATGTGACTCGAGTCCACACCTTTACTGCCACCACACACACACACGCACACACACACACAAACACACACAGACATACACGCACACACAAACACACACACTGTCACTAGCACTGTGGTGCAATCACAGTTTGAAATTACTAATCTCCTTAACTGTAAGAGCTAGGTCGCTACAATGATGAGGAAAAAAAAAAAATCCACTTTACCTTGTTGGTTAATCTTCTTGCCGTGCAACCGAAGAAAGGGGGCGGAGCATGTGGGGATATAGTGATTAATCCATCAATCCATCCATTTTCTACCGCTTGTCCCTTTTGGGGTCGCGGGGGGGGTGCTGGAGCCTATCTCAGCTGCATAAAAAAATAAATTATTGTTACACATTGTTAACGACATTGGTGTTCCTGGTTTGTTTCAACACAAAATAAACATAATATTGTTTTTTTGTACAATAGTCAATACTTATTTTATTTAAAAATTACATATCCGAAAAATGGTGTTTTTCGAGGCACCCGGAAAGTCAGCAAAGAAAAATCCATAAATTCCCTGCACCGTTTTATAAGCCGCAGGGCTCAAAGCGTAGGAAAAAAGGGGTGGCTTAAAAAAACAAATTGTTTACTAAATGTTTTTTTTTTTTAAATCAATCTAGTCTGGATTGTTGTCAAACACAAATCACAATTACAGTACACAACAAACAAATACTAAAGGGTGACACTTAAATGTTGTGTTACAGAGCGCTGTCCTGTATCATCTAACAAGCCAGCTGTGAAACCACCGACGGCGCCACAAAAGTCGTAAGTATGGCTCTCCTCTTTCTCTAAAACACACAAACACACACACCCAATGACTGACCCGACATTGTATTTGCCTCAAGGAAAAAATTAAGTTGGACTCGCGGATGAAATTCACTGCTGGTAGGAGAGAGAGAGAAAAAGATTGTGTGGATCAGAGCGGGAAAGTGCAGCTACATTAATTTAACGTGAGCCGGGGGCATATTGCAACATCTCGAGCTGCAGCCCACTCCACTTCACCGGCATAGCAACACAGAAGATTCATGGCAGGGAGAGATTTGGAAAGGCAGGGCTCTATGCTTGTAAATCTACCACACAGGCCTAATGATTTTGTTTTACAAAATTAATGTTTTGCTAAATCCACCAAACAGAACATGACCAACTGCAGCTTTGGAAGTCCATCAAAGCTCTGATTGTGTGCATATCATAAGATTAAAACATGTAGGGAATTCTAATCTGATCCAACATTAGCGTAGAATGTCAATCAAAAATATATTTCTATATATCTAAAACAGGGGTGTCCAAAGTGAGGCCCGGGGGCCATTTGCAGGCTGAGCTAACTACTTAATGGCCCACGGCACATTCTAAAAATACTATTTAAAAAAAACCTAATACAAATGGGATAAAAGAGCAAACACGCTAAAGGACAAAAAGTTTCAATGTTGACTCTTATAACACAAAGCTGCCATGCAGGCAGTTTTTTTTTCTTTAAAGCTGTCATAGCTCAAAAAATAATCATGAATCAAAATCAATGTGGTTATGAATTATTGACCTATTCAAGGCTCCAATTACTTTACATCAAAAAATCCACTTCAAAATTTTTGGGGGGGAGAATATTGCATATTTTGTGTGTTTGCCATATAAAGAACAATGTTTTATTTCACAAAAAAAGCATAAAAACCATAAGAAATAATACAATTTTATGATAGACGGATAGATATGAAGTTCATTTTGAGACTTAAGCGTTAAAAGTAAAAAAACAAATGTATGACTTAAAGTATTTCTAGGACTTTTATGAGTGGGACCCTTTTTGATTCCCAGTATTTTTAATTGCTCAAAAAATAATAATGAATTAAAATAATTTTTGTTATGACTTATTGTCCTATTTAAGGGTTCAATTAGCTCACATCAAATATTCCACTTTGAATATTTTGAGGAATAAAATATTGTATATTTTGGTCGTAAAAACATAAAAAACATTTTTTGTTCAACTTTATATCAACATATAGACCTGAAGTTATTCTAGAGAATTAACATTTAATAATAAATGTAATAAAAGTAATATGACTTATGTGACAGTCGCAAGCTGTCGTGCGGGTTCTCAGGACCACCAAGGAAGGACATTGCTTCGAGCATGGTTGACTTTATTTAATTTTTTCAAATAAAACCTCAGTCTCAGGTCGCTTTCGCTCTGCATCCACTGCTCGCTCTCCCGGTCGCTTTTCAGCCGGACGCGTCGTCTGCGTCTGCCTCTTGCTCTCGCTCTCTTCCGCGCTGAATGCGTTGCTGGCTCTCCAACTCCTTCTGCCCCATCGTTCTCGGCTGTCGCTCTTTTACACACTAAGAGGTGATTAGACGATTGTGCCCAGCCGGGCGATTCCCGCACGTGAGGTTCGCGGCGTCGAACCCGGCGCGCCCCGCCTCGCTGCTCGCTTTCCGTCCCCGCCTCCTCGCCACCATCTTGGAACGGGCTCCGGTGTGCCCTGCCTCGCTGTTGGGCTGCCGGCCACGCCTCCTCGCCGCCAGCTCGAAGTCGGCCCCGGCCGGGCACACCTCGCTGTCGGTCTGCCAACTTATTTTTAACATCTTTTTAGACTGAGACGCTTCCAAGTCCCCAGGGCCAAACTTGAGGAATTTCAAAAGGGTGAAGGAATCTATTTATTGTATTGATTTTGAAAATGAAAAGTGTCAAATTGGCCCCCACATGCTTTAATTTTTCAGTATATGGCTTTCACTGGAACACGTTCGGACACCCCTGATCTTAATTGTGTGAAATATAAAACACAAACCGTCAATAATACAAATTCATATTTTCCAGTGCTGTCATTTTTTTAATAAATCAAAATAATCAAGCTTTTGAATTTGGATTAATCATGGTTAATTATAGTTTTTTACTTGCTTGCATAATTTAAAATAACATAAAAAAAAAGCCAAATATCTTGACACAAATGCAATCTTATTGTCAGAATGTCATGCAGGAACTCATTCTAAATGTTTTACTTGATAGCACGTCGTTCATTTTCTCCAAACTTGCTAACAGTCTTGTCTAAAGTCCAGTCAGGTTTTATTTTTAAGCAAAATTTGTCAGCGAGCACAACATTCAGAGTCTCCTCACGTATGCCTTGACCTGGTCACTGAGCATATAGCAACCCACCTTTCAGGTCACTATACATGCTGACCTGAAAGGAGCATGTACATAAAAACATGTGTGATTAATCTGTGTAGATACGTGATTAATGCGATGTTGGTTTTTTGCAATTAATCACGTGTTAACTTGTTATTTATAAGAGCCCTAATTATTATACATACACATATGTATGTATATTATAATAAATTATATGTTTGTATTTAATACACTTTTAGATATTATTTTTGTATTAACCATATAATTAATTTTCTATGTTGTTATTCATTAGAGTAGGAAATTCTTAATACTTGGCCAAAAGATGATTCAATCATCCTGCAACAAAAAGTCAAGCCCGTTCTGAAATAGCAGTCATTTCGCTTCATTGGTGAATTAAAGTCAGAGGCCAGCATTGACTACATTTCCAACAGGAAAAAAGTTTGTCGGATTTGAGCTGCCGAATTATCATAATTATCAGTATATGTTTTATATCACTTGGGAGTGTAATTCAAACATTTTAGGTTTTATTTACCACTTTACCTTGTTTTCCTGTGTTAAAGGAAATTCATTATTATTGTTTGAACAGCAAAATTACAAACTGCCAAAACAAAACGATGTGGAAGCAAGTCAATCAATCAATCAATTAAAGTTTACTTATATAGCCCTTAATCACAAGTGTCTCAAAGGGCTGCACAAGCCACAACGAAGTGAAAAGTGGAAAATATCGTAGTAACAGCTGTCAACTAAGGAGTCAGGCACCCTCTCTAGACAATCATTCAGCTTTAATTGAACAAATTGTTCATAGATGGGTTTTATAACAGTGGTATTTTAGGCTTCATAATGCGCCACACATTTTCAATGGGAGACAGGTCTGGACTACAGGCAGGCCAGTCTAGTACCCGCACTCTTTTACTATGAAGCCACAATGATGTAACACGTGACTTGGCATTGTCTTGCCGAAATAAGCAGGGGCGTCCATGGTAACATTGCTTGGATGGCAAAACCTGTATGTACCGTTCAGCATTAATGGCGCCTTCACAGATGTGTAAGTTTCCCATGTTTTGGGCACTAATACACCCCCATACCATCACAGATGCTGGCATCACGCAATATCCCTAAAAAAAGCTTCAAAGTGCCTGATTTTAACCATCGTTATAAACACTCAATCAATCAATCAATCTTTATTTATATAGCCCTAAATCACAAGTGTCTCAAAGGGCTGCACAAGCCACAACGACATCCTCGGTACAAAGCCCACATACGTCCATTTTCCGTCCATTTTCCTGTGACGTCACATAGTGAATACAAACAAACATGGCGGAAAGAACAGCAAGATATAGCGACATTAGCTCGGATTCAGACTCGGATTTCAGCGGCTTAAGCGATTCAACAGATTACGAATGTATTGAAACGGATGGTTGTAGTGTGGAGGCAGGTAGCGAAAACGAAATTGAAGAAGAAACTGAAGCTATTGAGCCATATCGGTTTGAACCGTATGCAAGCGAAACCGACGAAAACGACACGACAGCCAGCAACACGGGAGAAAGCGAGGACGAATTCGGCGATCGCCTTCTAACCAACGATTGGTATGTGTTTGTTTGGCATTAAAGGAAACTAACAACTATGAACTAGGTTTACAGCATATGAAATACATTTGGCAACAACATGCACTTTGAGAGTGCAGACAGCTCAATTTTCATCAATTAATATATTCTGTAGACATACCCTCATGTCAGCAGGCCAGGGAAGCTAGGGTCGATATTCTTCTCTTGATCATCTTCGGGACGGTGTGAGCCAAGACATTCAGGGGGATTTAGCTCGCTCGTCTGCGGGAACAAACTGCCGCCATTGCTTGCCGTGCTACCGAGGTCCTTTGTCCCTGAATTGCTCACACACTCCGGCAGATTCACTGGGGGTCTGACGGCAGATTTCTTTGACTTTATCGTTGGAAATGCATCTGCTTTGAGTGTCGCAGGATATCCACACATTCTTGCCATCTCTGTCCTAGCATAGCTTTCGTCGGTAAAGTGTGCGGAACAAACGTCCAATTTCTTGCCACTTTCGCATCTTTGGGCCACTGGTGCAACTTGAATCCGTCCCTGTTCGTGTTGTTACACCCTCCGACAACACACCGACGAGGCATGATGTCTCCAAGGTACGGAAAACAGTCGAAAAAAACGGAAAATAACAGAGCTGATTTGACTCGGTGTTTGAGAAAATGGCGGATTGCTTCCCGATGTGACGTCACAACGTGAGAGCGAATATTAGAAAGGCGTTTAATTCGCCAAAATTCACCCATTTAGAGTTCGGAAATCGGTTAAAAAAAAATATGGTCTTTTTTCTGCAACATCAAGGTATATATTGACGCTTACAGAGGTCTGGTGATAATGTTCCCCTTTAAGTTTAAACTCTGCGTGGTAAGCGTGTCTCTTAATAGGAGCCATTTTTGGGTTAGAAGCGCTTCTTCTTCTACGGGAGAAAATGAACTCGGCGGCTGCTTACCGTAGTTGCGAGACCTGAACTTTATGAAAATGAAGTTTAGGTTTGTTGTGGCTCAATATTGGTCCATATATAAGGCGCACCGGATTATAAGGCGCACTGTCCGCTTTTGAGAAAATTGGATGTTTTTAGGTGCGCCTTATAGTGCGGAAAATACGGTGATTGTTGCCTGTAAGTAGTCCATACACATGTCGGTATGACTGGTCGTTTGTCGGTATGTGTATACTCCAAGTCAGCCGGGACAGGCCGCAGCTCACCCGCGACCCTCATGAGGACAAGCGGTGTAAAAAATTTAAAAGAGTTTTCATATTTTTATTGTGTTGTGAAGACTCATATTGTGTCGTCGCACAGCTTAATAGTTATGTGTGAGGTTTCATTTAAGTTCCTAAATGGGCTTTACAGCTCAATGAAAGGTTGAATACTGACTGCCACTCGTTCTTGCTTGCATTTTATTCATTTTCCCTCCACATTTCCTCCTCTCCTGGGTCTTTGCCCTCCTCTTCCCTGTCATTATCATCTCCATCTTACCTCCCTATCTCCCTCTTCCCATCTGTCCCTTCTTATGAAATAAAGTATGACTCCATTTTTCATTTATCCAAATATATCTATCATCGCCTATGTGCTGCACTGCGCCCTTATCTGTGATGCTTTTCTCATTGCGCTTCACTCATTCACGACTCGCGCGGTCCCAACTGAAAACGCCGCCGCACCGGAGAGTGTTTTTTAGGGGCGAGAGCACTGAAGAGAGCGCTTCGTGAGGCGGTAAAAATCCCTTTAGGGGATTCTCTTGTCATAACAATAGCAATGCTATCTCAAAATAACAGTAGCGTGCGTGGATGGTTTATATCAGGCAATAAAAGTTGCCAATGCTCGGCACATAAATACAGAATCATTTGCTGCCGGGGAGGTCATCTTACACACAATCACAAGTATATGTGCATATAGTGTATGTTTACTTTTGTTGCAATTGGAAGATGAGAACATCTTCCTTCCATGGGACTCCTGACTGAGTGGGCTCTCTCTTCTTGTTACCAAAGAATACTTGGCAGCAGGTCAGCAGTTTTCCAGACAAAAAAAAGTTTCCAGGTGAAAAAACAATCTGGCTTCTCTCTCCAAACTCAGAACATCTGGTTGTTGTTTTTTTTTTCTTTTTTACACCACAGTCTATCGTCCTCTTCTTCAGTTCCTAACATAAGCCAGCGCTGCTTTGGCTGTGCAATTAATCCATTTGCCATGAGGACGACACTTTACAGCTCACAACACGCCGTATTCAAGCTAATTGAAGCAGATGTTGAGGTCAGGACTGCAGTCAAACATGTTCTTTTCTATTAATGCAGAATGCTGGAGGATGACCTGAAGATCAGCAGCGACGAAGAAGAGGCCGAGCAACAGGTGAGTTTTCCCTGCATTGCTCAGTTTCGTTTTGACTTTCAACTATTGGCTTTCATTCATGCACAACCGGATCTTCTTGGTACTGATTAGTTCCTCAGTCTCGACATCTGTTTAATTCATTTCACTCAAAGCATTCATCCACATTTTAAATCAATTTCCTGCCTCATGTCATCAGCTGAATCATGCATAACACCATTTGCATTCAGCTTGTAATTAGGTAACCGTATAGGCAAAATACTGGAACTGGAGGTGCAGTTCATCCATTTATTCAGCAGAACATTGGTGAGGTCGGAGGTCATGTGTGTTGGACCAGAAGGCCTGGCTCCCAAATCTCTGTCGTAGTTCAACTGTCAATGACAGACTCATCCCAGATGTTGTGTTTCTAGCTTCAAATGGCACCGTGTGTGAGCGCTACTATTTTTATTAGGGTTCTTCAAAACCTTCACTGCCTCCAGAAATGGATTGACATTGACATCAATGTCTACTTCTGATGGTAATCTCCCATCCTCTCTCTTTGGTTTGGTTTCATCTCAGGCTGCAACTAAGAACTATTGTAATAGTCAACCAGTGACGTGCAGTCAGGGGAGGCAGGTGAGGCGAGGCCTCACGTGCCATCATGGGAAAAAAAAAAATTTAAAAAGAAAAAAATATATATATATTTGTTATATGTATCCAGTGATTATACTATAAAGTTATTTTCCATTTAACTTCACCAATTTTAGATAATTTTTTATTCAAAATCGCTGAATTTTCACCTTTGCCGTTCAAATACTGAGAAGAGACTTGCGGTGAGTCAGCAGCCAGTTGAGGCACCACACTCAGTTGTGCCTCAACATGGATTGCGGACTCGGCTAACTGCTGGACTGCTGTGCAGTGAGACCGTATTGCTATATGAATTATATTATACATTTCCATAGTGTATTTTGTCAACAACTGTATGTGTGTAACGTATTTCTTGTGCTGAGCAATCATAAAACTGCTGCGAAGACGCACTGTGTGAGACTCGCAGTAATCCCGCCTCCCGATGGTAGAGGGCGGTAGTGATCCCAGGGAGCATTTCTGCGACTACTCGGCTGCAGAAGAAGTGACAACAAGCAGCAACAGTTAGCAGCGATCGTTTATTTTTTCCTCTTGCCTGGACTATTAACATGGAGGATTACATATCTAAAATAAAACAGTTTTCTAAACTGGACTTTCAATCGAAGCAGGAGGTACTACTTAAAGGAAGATATCCACCGAGACAGAGAGACTTTTTAAACTGAAGAAAGATAAGGAAGACTTCTATAAACAAGTTATCGATGCTTTTGTTCAAAAGGAGCTGCGCATAGACTTCATTTATAAGTAAAGGTAAGACCATAATAAGGGTTTTTTTTATTAAATGTGCTTTTTTGTGTGCTACAGTTTGTATGTGTAAAGTTAAAGTTAAGTTAAAGTACCAATGATTGTCACACACACTATGTGTGGTGAAATTTGTCCTCTGCATTTGACCCATCCTCTTGATCACCCCCTGGGAGGTGAGGGGAGCAGTGGGCAGCAGCGGCGCCGCGCCCGGGAATCAGTTTTGGTGATTTAACCCCCAATTCCAACCCTTGATGCTGAGTGCCAAGCAGGGAAGAATGCTGGTATGAGCTTTTAAACATAACCTGTTAACTGCTGCCAATCAAATGGTGAATAAGATACTCTTTAGGGTTCATATGTTTGTAAATCTGACTGTGATGAAGTCAGTGCCTCACCAGCCATGAACCTCACCGCACGTCACTGTAGTCAACTAATCATCAACTCTCCTCACGATTAGTCGACTAGATCAATTATGCGTTTACCTAGGATTTACTAAAGGTTTACGTGTACTAAAACAAAAAAAGCTAATCTACTAAACGTACGCAAAGTAGATTGCGTATGTTAAGTGAGCAGAATAAGGCGTGCAATCCATTTTGGGTTTCTGTCTTCAACAATACGCAAAATATATGCTGATCATCAAATCACCCACAATACTGGGAGGAGAAGATGCAAATATATGTATTTAGCGTGCACAATGTGATCTATCAACACTAATCACCGCTTTGCAAGCACTATTTGGCGTTTTATTTAGCACGTGTCGGAAGGACGTGCAAACTGACAGTTCTACACATGGCTGCACGAACAGACGAGAATCCTCCACCCTATATTTGTGTCAACATTTTGGGCGGTCAGAAATAAAAAAATATTAGACATATCTTCTATTCAGCAACATCATTTTATAATTGTATAGCTGCTAGAGGACTTTAAGAGATGATTAAAACAAATTCAGTTTTGGTGTCATTTAGTATTCTTTAATGGCGTTAAGTAGGGCTGGGCGATATATCGATATACGCGATATATCGCGGGTTTGTCTCTGTGCGATATAGAAAATGACAATATCGTGATATTCGAGTATACATTCTCACGCAGTTGCTTTTAGCTGCGGGCATTACACTGCAGGCTCTCCTCGCTCTTTCTTGTGTCTCCTTCTCACAGACAGACAAGCGCACCTTCTTACACATGTCACATACTGTCACGCCATACGTCACATACGTATACGCCCTCGCACAGCAAAGAGGTAGCAGCATGGGTAACGTTAGCTGTGATGCTAGCGCAGCCGTGCGAGTGGTTATACGAGAGAGAGAAGGTGCGAATCTGGTAACAATTGAAGGAATAATTAATTCCCCCCAAAAACAGCAGGGGGTCCATCGTCTGGCGGTGGTTTGGCTTCAAGTGGGAATATGTCGAACAGACAACCGTAATTTGTCAAGTGTGGGGAAAAAGCATTGTTACGAAAAGTAGCATTACTGCTAATATGTAGCATCATTTGAAAAGTCACCTGCTAGAGAATGAAGAGTGCTTACTACGCATGCCAACATCTCTGTTCGGTGTCACACGTCCACACCATCAAAATGCCGAGGCAAACATTTCCAGATCAACACCGTATGAAAAAAAATAGTGATTTTTTTAGTTGTGATTTCCTTCTCTGCATGAAAGTTTTAAAGTAGCATATATTAATACAGTATGAAGAAGAATGTTTTAATGTAGACACATAGAATCATCATACTATTGTGATTATATGCATCAAGTGTTCATTCAAGGCTAAGGCAAAATATCGAGATATATGTCGTGTATCGCGATATGGCCTTAAAATATCGCAATATTAAAAAAAGGCCATATCGCCCAGCTCTAGCGTTAAGTGACGTTTATTTCACAAAAAAGATATATTATTAAAGTATTTCTTATGTAAAACACACTACTTTAAGTGTGCATTTTTTTTGGCGTTTTGAGCGGAGTAAGTGCAGCCTCTCTCCGATGAGTTGTTTTCATTGTAGATCCACTGAAAGACTGCTTCTAAAATGCCCATAAAAAGTGGCATATGTCTCCTGCATGTTTGATAACATAGCATAACGCCACAGGTAGGAGCATGCATAACATGAATGTGCAGTAAATAGAGAGACTGAGACATAGACTTCCTTCTATTGTCATTCAAATTTGAATGAAAAAATGACAGAATGACAAAAAATGAGTGTCTCTGTGGTGATGCCCCGTATAATACACACAAAATCCTCATTTAAATAAGGCGGTCTGCACCACTTTACAATTGCACATGCAGTGTTAGTAAATCGCACACAATATGCCCACTAATAGTAGACGCTATGGTTGTTGTTTGTATTGGCCTGCAGCACAGTGTACGAATAAAATTCAACAAAACAAATGTGTAAAATAGACTTAAAGGGCACAATGTAAAAAAAGCTAAAATGTTGATCCTAATAACTAAAAATAGAAAAAAATGAAGATGTACATAAAATTTTTTTTTGCCCTTTTACAAAATAAAAAAAAATATATATATGCGAAATCACAGAGTGTCGCCCATGCCGCTGGTACTTGGTCTACGTGTAGTGACCTACAATGGCAAAGCAAGTCAAGTTTTAGGGTAAGTCAGAACTTTTACCTAAATTAACAACTATATATGAAAATAGAGTACAGAAAATCCAAGTATTACAAGAAACAATAATAAAAATGATAACTCTTCACTTGTGGGGACGGCGTGGCGCGGTTGGAAGAGTGGCCGTGCCAGCAACCCTAGGGTTCCTGGTTCAATCCCCAACTTCTACCAACTTCGTCACGTCCGTTGTGTCCTTGAGCAAGACACTTCACCCTTGCTCCTGATGGGTCGTGGTTAGCACCTTGCATGGCAGCTCCCGCCATCAGTGTGTGAATGTGTGTCTGAATGGGTGAATGTAGAAATAGTGTCAAAGCGCTTTGAGTACCTTGAAGGTAGAAAAGCGCTATGCAAGTATAACCCATGTACCCTGTAGGTATATTGCACACTAGAAGGGACATTGTTATTGGGCGTAGGAAGTCTCAATAATGAGACCACTGACCGCTGCTTAGTTATTACATACATTTAGCCCGGGCGCGGCCACCGCTGCTGCTCACTGCTCCCCTCACCTCCCAGGGGGTGATCAAGGGTGATGGGTCAAATGCAGAGAATAATTTCGCCACACCTAGTGTGTGTGTGACAATCATGAGTATTTTAACTTTTAACTTAATAGGAGCAGATCATTTAACATGACAACATCTTTATCGTTAGTGACAGTCGCAGTGTGTCAGTAAATTTGACAAAATGTTGATCTGAATTCCTCTCCTTACCAAGTTCTTCTTTTTCTTTTTGTAGAGTATTAATACTTTATGGGAGTTTGTCGTAAACACATTGGCAGATCCTTGCATTGATATTTTAACCTTGCTAGCAAACATAGAACAATGGGGTCCAAACTTGTAATTTACATAACTTAGGCGTTTTTCAAGGCACCCTTTTATATCTCCTCTCCTTTTTGGAAGTTAAAATATTTTTTGGCAAATGTAATGTATGTAACTATTGTGTTGCTGTAGCTTGTTTTCTTCAGATGCAGTTTGTAGTAATTTGTTCGACTTCTTCAGTTAGGCTTGTGGTGTTCCTCAGTGTTCCATTTTAGGTCCTCTTTTTTTCACCATTTGGACTATTCAACTGGTGGTCCGCGAGTTCATTCTTAAAAACACTAGAGTGCTGTTTTTGAATGGCTTTTTTGCAGCAAACAGAAAAACATTCTTGTCACTGACAAAATAAAAAGACCAAAATCTAATGTCTACAGCAGGGGTCACCAACCTTTTTGAAACCAAGAGCTACTTCTTGGGTACTGATTAATGCGAAGGGCTACCAGTTTCCATCCATCCATTTTCTACCGCTTATTCTCTTTGGGGTCGCGGGGGGCGCTGGAGCCTCTCTCAGCTACAATCGGGCGGAAGGCGGGGTACACCCTGGACAAGTCGCCACCTCATCGCAGGGGCTACCAGTTTGATACACACTTAAATAAATTGCCAGAAATAGCCAATTTGCTCAATTTACCTTTAACTCTATGTTATTATTAATAATTAATGATATTTATCTTTGTAGAAACACTGATCATCTAAATGATTTCTCACAATAAATATATGCATAGAAACAGATGAATATCAATATGCAACACTTTATTTTTATATTTTCTCTAAGTGCACATTTTTCAAATTGAACATTTTCAAATGGTCACTTCTAAGACAGTCTTGTGAAATCACAATATCCCATTTTAACTAGCTAGCCACTAACATTTTTTAACAAATCATGAATTAATTTGCATCATGTTTGTACAAATAATAACTCATGTAAAATACAAAAGTCAACTCTCAAATTTTTAAATATATCATGTCACACTTTGAACTGGACACCAAATCTGTTATCTGTGTCTTTGTCAGTTAGTAAAGACCAAATCTTTAAAATATGTTCTTGGATTTTCAAATTCTATTTGAGTTTTGTCTCTCTTAGAATTAAAAATGTCGAGCAAAGCGAGACCAGCTTGCTAGTAAATAAATAAAATTTAAAAAATAGAGGTTGCTATTTGAGCTATTTTTAGAACAGACCAGCGGGCTACTCATTTGGTCCTTACGGGCTACCTGGTGCCTGTGGGCACCACGTTGGTGACCCCTGGTCTACAGTAAAGTACGCCGGTTCTCTAGAATTCACAGATTAAGACTAATAATAATTAGTACAGCTCCCGGTCCTTCGCTTTCTTGAAATCCATCCATCCATCCATTTTCTACCGCTTATTCCCTTCGGGGTCGCGGGGGGCGCTTGAGCCTATCTCAGCTACAATCGGGCGGAAGGCGGGGCACACCCTGGACAAGTCGCCACCTCAGCTTTCTTGAAATGTGGCCCCTAAAACAGTATGGTGCAGACTATCCCTGCGATAGGTTATACTCGATATATAGTTTTATTGTCATTAATAATATCATATGGGGTATACTTCTCTCAATGCTGAGTTCAAAATCTTACTTGCCATAATCAATTTGCAAAGTCGCATTGAGTCGGCGAGCAAATGTATCGTAATTAAACTCTTACAGTAAGTGTCCATAATTATTCACTTGTCACAGTCCAATGAAGGACCCCAAGGAGCATGAAATGAGTTTTGAATCATTAAATTAATCAAATTGGACTAACAACACAAATGTACCAAAGGATTTTGCACACTCATTCATAAATAACCTGATGCTCTACACATAGAATTGATTATGTATGAGATTTGTCGTACTCTCATCTCGATCTTTTTTGCACTCAGTGGGGGCGTGAAGCCGCTAACCTTTTTCCACTGGTGTCAGTGCTCATCAAGGAGTCCACGCAATGCTAATTAAAACTAGTTCCTCTCATTTTTTGTTGGATGTTAAATTGAATAATTATGAGGTGATAGAGATAATGGTAATGAATGCTGGCAGATTTTCTGCAGTGGTTTTAGTTATTGCAATCATGGTGAAAGTGGATCTGTTAATTACAGAATTGTGGCAAGTGGTTTCTATAATAGTATAATGTATATGTCCATGATTACAGTGAAGCTAAAGTGCACTTTAGGAGTCTCACTCCAACTTTTATTGTGCATGCTTGCACTATGTTTGTTCAAATGCGTTGGCTAGATAGGATACATAACACAGAAGGTTATGCTCTATTGACTTATCAAGATGTGACTCACACAATATTGTCGTGAAGATTGAACTGTGTTTTTTACTTTGGGGTCCAAAGGTGCCCGCTTCTTTGCATCTTTATATACAAACGGCAGACATGTGATGCAAATCATTTCCTGAGCTCACTCTGAGAAATAAAGTGAATCTCTCCAAAGTTGTTGAACTATTGCTTTAAGCCTCCAGCATGACATTGCAAGATGGATATGGAAAGAATCAACAGAAAAGAAAGTAAAAAGAGAAAATGGAGAGACAAAGACAGAGCAGACATACTGATAAGAGTGCAGACAGGAGAGAGAAATGCAAAGAGAAAAAGGCTGACATGAATCCAGTGGTGTTTTTCTGTGCATGCAGTTAATAGGCTTATAGCAAATGAGTGCATGGTGTATTATCAAGCTTTTATAGCCTGGAGTAAAACGCAACACACACATGCGTTCTTAGTCAAATACACAGACATGTGCGTGTTGCACAAATGTTGGCAGCCTCACAGACACAGACACACTGTCATTAGTATTCTGTGGCACGGCGCAGGGAGGGCAGCAGAGGGGTATGATGAATATGTTTTTGCACTGAGCAAAGACACGAAGGAGGGCAGGGAATTGAAAGAAGAAGGAAAGATGGGTGGATGCAAAAAGAGGAAAGGAAGCGAGAGAGAGAGAGAGAGAGAGAGAGAGGCAGAGAGGAGGAAAGCAAGATATTCCTGGTGACTTTAAAAGCTGGAAGAAAAACAGCAACCCAATTACCACTGCACCAATGTCCTTTGTCTCTCGCTGCCTGCACATTTCTCTCTGTGATGACAGATCACCTTGGTCAAAGCAAGGTCAGACTTAAAAGCTCTGGCTTTCTATAAAAGTTCAATTGCAGCTGGTAAAATGTCCAGAACACAGGGAAACACTCAGAAGTCGACTCCACATCGGCGGCGTGAAAAGTAATTATACGTTCAGAAAACCACATTGTGCGCACAAAGGGTCATATTGCTAACGTTGAAGCAGAGTCACTGGTGCATACCTGATAACCTCCCGTTTTATCCACCAAACTACCGTATTTTGCAATTGTTTTCCGTCAGCCTCTGGTTTGAATACCTTCCGTAGTCTAACTTTCATCAAAAAGATAAAAAAAAACCTCTGCAGCACAGCAATCTGTGAAGGCAACGGTGCAGTGCGTCGGCAAGCAGTAGGCAATCGGGTACGGATTCGGGCATATTTGTTCAAGTGTAAAACTCAGATTGCCAATTTTGCATCGAAAGAAAGCGGTGATCATAAGCAAAACCGGAAGGAGAAGTGACACCTTAAAAGTAAAATATTTTAAAATAAGTGTCTCCGCATGGAGAATTGTTAAGAGGATAAGCCAAAACTAGTATGAACGTATGGTAAACACAGTGGGTGCAACAAATATTGTTCTGTCCGCCCTGCACCGCACAATACACCCTTATGGACTGCAGTCTGTTGTGTACATGTGTTTGTGTGCCTGTCCACGGTCACCAAAAGTCAGGCTCCCTATGACGTAATGTCCGTTGTGAAGTTCAAACACAACATTTTGAAGCAGCCAAGTCTTCAGTGAGAAACAGCTTCTCACTGACTGTACACGCTAACTTTGTGGTGCGTTCCAAAATTTTGCACCCAATGCGGACTTGCAGGCAGGCACAGAATGTCTTTGTGACTGAATTATTGATCCAGACTGGGAGAACTAACTTACCTACGAAGGTAATTGAAAGACATATTTTTATATCGAAATATTTTTGAGTCACACTTTGTTTTTGTGTTTATTCAACTCCTCAGATATAACATCTACTAAAAAAAACTCTGCTGACACTTTATTGTTAAAATCCCTTTTGAGTTTGTGGATAAAAGCCCCTGAAATGATCATTCATCTTGTTTTTTGTGTTGGTACTTATTTTATTGTAATTTTATTAAATATAAGCTACAGTTTCCAAACCACTTGCTTTTCACAAGTAGAAGCAATTATGTGTACAAGTAATCTAGGAATAAAAGGCAATTTACCATTAGAGAGTGTTGTTTAGTAATCGTTAACTAAAAAGAAAACTCTTATGTATTCAGTATATCACTGATATTTACTGCATGGTTTTGATTGATTGATTGAGACTTTTATTAGTAGGTTGCACAGTGAAGTACATATTCTGTACAATTGACCACTAAATGGTAACACCCGAATAAGTTTTTCAACTTGTTTAAGTCGGGGTCCACTTAAATTGATTCATGATACAGATATATACTATCACATATACTATCATCATAATGCAGTCATCACACAAGATAATCATCAGGGTGTATACATTGAATTATTTACATTATTTACAATTCGGGGTGTGGAGAGGGGGGGTTGGGTTTGGTTGTTGTCATCAGTCAACAACAATTGAGAACAGAGAAATGGATATTGAAACAGTGTAGGTCTGACTTGGTAGGATATGTACAGCAAGTAGTGAACATAGAGCGAAAGAGAGAGATCAGAAGGCATAAGAAAAGTATCTACATTTGATTATTTACATTTGATTATTAACAATCCGGGGAGGGTGTTAGTTTAGGGTTGAAGTTGCCTGGAGGTGTACTTTTATTGCGGTTTTGAAGGAGGATAGAGATGCCCTTTCTTTTACACCTGTTGGGAGCGCATTCCACATTGATGTGGCATAGAAAGAGAATGAGTTAAGACCTTTGTTAGATCGGAATCTGGGTTTAACGTGGTTAGTGGAGCTCCCCCTGGTGTTGTGGTCATAGCGGTCATTTACGTTAAGGAAGTAGTTTGACATGTACTTCGGTATCAGGGAGGTGTAGCGGATTGTATAGACTAGGCTCAGTGCAAGTTGTTTTACTCTGTCCTCCACCCTGAGCCAGCCCACTTTGGAGAAGTGGGTAGGAGTGAGGTGGTATCTGGGGTGGAGGTCTAGAAGTAATCTGACTAGCTTGTTCTGGGATGTTTGGAGTTTGGATTTGAGGGTTTTGGAGGTGCTAGGGTACCAGGAGGTGCATGCGTAATCGAAAAAGGGTTGAACGAGAGTTCCCGCTAGAATCCTCATGGTGCTTTTGTTGACCAGAGAGGAGATTCTATAGAGAAATCTCGTTCGTTGGTTGACCTTTTTGATTACCTTGGTTGCCATTTTATCACAGTAAAGATTAGCTTCTAGAATGGAACCTAGGTAGGTGACCTCATCCTTCCTGGTGATAACCCACTTTTATAGTGAAGTCATTGACTTTCTTAAGGTTGATGTGGGACCCAAACAGGATGGATTCCGTTTTACCCAAGTGTATGGATAGCTTGTTGTCAGCGAGCCAGGTGCAAGTTCTACAGAGTTCAGCACAGAGGATTTTCTCCACCTGTAACTTGTCCTTGTCTGATACCAGCAGGGCCCCCGAGTCAGTTTTTGATGACAAACAAAATAACAAAAGAACTTTGAGAGGAAAAAAGCTGTTTTCTTTAAACCCAAAAGGGTACCAAAAACTCTGGACCAAAAACATACGTACAGACCGTACCATAGGTTACCTGTACCGTTGCACCCCTCGTAAACACTGAAATTGATGGCAACAATGCCAAAACTAAAGATTACATATGATACTAATCTCAATTTATTATACTGAACAAAAATCTAAACACAATACTTTTGTTTTTGCTCCCATTTTTCATGAAGTGAACTCAAAGATCTAAGACTTACTATATACACAAAAGACCTAAACCTCTCAAATATTGTTCACAAATCTGTCTAAATCTGTGTGAGTGAGCCAAGATAATCCATACCACCTCACAGGTGTGGCATAACAGGATGCTGATTAAACAGCATGATTATTGCACAGGCGTGCCTTACGCTGCCCACAATAAAAAACAACTCTGAAATATGCAGTTTTGCTTTATTGGGTGTCTGGGGGGGAGTCAGAAAAGCAGTCAGTATCTGGTGTAACCACCATTTGCCTTACACAATGCAACGCATCTCCTTCGCATAGAGTTGATCGGGTTGTTGATTGTGGCCTGTGGAATGTTGGTCCACTCCTCTTCAATGGCTGTGCAAAGTTGCTGGATATTGGCAGGAACTGGAACGCACTGTCGTATACGCCGATCCACAGCATTCCAAACATGCTCAATGGGTGACATGTTTGGTGAGTATGCTGGTCATGCAAGAACTGGGATGTTGTCAGCTTCCAGGAATTGTGTACAGATTCTTGCAATATGGGGCTGTGCATTGTCATGCTGCAACATGAGGTGATGGAATGGCACAACAATGGGCCTCAGGATCTCGTCACAGTTACTCTGTGCGTTCAAAATGCCATTAATGAAATGCAGTTGCATTTGTTGTCCAAAACAAACGCCTGCCCATACCATGACCTCACCCCCACCATGGGCCACTCGATTCACAACATTGACATGAGCAAACCGCTCTCCCACATGACGCCACACGCTGTTTGCCATCTGCTCTGAACAGTGAAAACTGGGATTCATCCGTGAAGAGAACACTTCTCCAACGTGGCAGACACCATCGAATGTGAGCATTTGTCCGCTTAAGTCGGTTAAAACGACAAACTGTAGTCAGGTCGAGACCCCGATGAGGACGACGAGCATGCAGATGAGCTTCCCTTAAATGGTTTCTTACAGTTTGTGCAGAAATTATTTGGTTATGCAAACCAATTGTTGCAGCAGCTGTCCAATGATCATCAATCAATCAATCAATCAAAGTGTACTTATATAGCCCTTAATCACAAACGTCTCAAAGGGCTGCACAAGCCAAAACGACAGCCTCGGCTTAGATCCCACATCAGTGCAAGAAAAAACTCAACCCAGTAGTATAATTATATGATTTATACTAGAGTGATTATATCTTCGGTTTTTTTTCGCAAAATCTTTTTTTCTCCTTTTTGTTAATGTTTACAAACTTGGGGAATAATTCCTTGGAAACAGAAAGACTTTTGGAGCAAAGATCAACAAATTTAACTCGGTAGAAGATAGCATTTTCTTTGCTTTTGTTCAGTTATTGTCTAATATTGACTTTGTTTTGATCAAACAACTGAATATAATCAAATAAAATAAGGGACTAGTTTGAAAATTGTGTTGACATTATTAGACTGTCAATAGCACTCACTATAAATACTTTTTTTGTAAATTACGGTTAATACATGAGAGTCTATTGACAATTTCACTGGGTGATGGGAATCGGCAGCATAAAACCCGGATCAGACCATCTCTATCTCTGAGAGAATATGTGTAAATGTTTTTTTTTAATGAAGTGTTCAAAAATAAAGTCAAATTCTCGTGAATCAAGAGTCAAAGATCCTCTATGTGAGAGGAGTGCTCGGTCATAGTACACGGTCCTGATTTGGCCCATGGGCCGCCAGTTGAATGTTTTCTATCACGCCCTGGTTTTGGTATCTTTAATATATCATGTAGGTGTATCTGCTGGATGTAGAGGTCCTGGGTTTGTGTGGTTACACGTAGTCTGCGGTTGTGAGGCCGGTTGGATGCACTGCCAAATTCTCTGAAACGCCTTTGGAAACGGCTTATGGTGGAGAAATTAACATTTAATTCACAGGCAACAACTCTGGTGGACATTCCTGCAGTCAGCATGCAAACTGCACACTCCCTCAAAACTTGTAACATCTGTGGCATTGTGCTGTGTGATAAAACTGCACATTTCAGAGTGGCCTTTTATCGTGGGCAGCCTAAGGCGCACCTGTGCAATAATCATGCTGTTTAATCAGCATCTTGATATTCCACACCTGTAAAGTGGGATGTATTATCTTGGCAAAGAAGAAGTGCTCACTAACACAGGTTTAGACAGATTTGTGAACAATATTTGAGAGGAATAGTAAAAGTTTTAGATCTTTGAGTTCAACTCATGAAAAATAGGAGCAAAAACAAAAGTGTTGTGTTCATATTTTTTTCAGTGTATTTAAAATGTGGTACTGTATCATTAATTCTGATTTTAAAATATATATTTTTTTGCGATATGGATAAAATGGATGGATGGAAAATGGGGGAAAAAAATGTCCTGTTTGGTCCAAAAATTTATAGATTTTTTTATTTACCAAATGTCATGTCGTAAATGTTATTCTTATTTTGTGTATTTCCTAAAAAAATAAAATAATTCAGACTGTTTAAACTGTTGCTGTTGCATTTGTTTGCATCATGCTTTCCTAAAATGAAACCCCGCACACCTGGGATGTCAAAAGTGTGGGCCGAGGGAGCATTTTTGGCCCGCAGCCTGCTTTTTAGTGTTTGTTTTGGTGTATTCAAAAATAACATTTTGTTATTAATTTTGAAATATACTATTAGATATTGCACTTGTCTGTTTTGTCACCTCCAAGACAAAGTTAAGATACTGTGGTAGGTCTGGAACCCCTGGTTATGAATTTGAATAAAAAGTCCACTGCAAAAAAGGATATGATTTGTCATGGTCTGCAGTACTTACACAATATGTATTTTGGACAAATATTTATAATTCTGCCTGTTCAACGGTAGAACCTATATAAACTAAAAACAAACAAAAAACAACTACAAATAACATTTGTTTGCGAGGCATTATGTGCTTACTTGTTCATGGTTTAGCACTTATCCCTTTGCTTTTTTTTTAGCTTCTAACCATGTCATGACATGTTAATTAATCCATGTTCACAGCTGTCAAGTTATATTTACCACAATAGCTTAAGAACTACTTATACTTTGCAACAGTAAAGAGCAAAAACCTTCCCAATGATGAACATACAATCAAGCATATGTGTTCCTAAGACTGCATAATACAGTATATGTACAGTATATCAAGTATATTAATGCATTTTCCATTCTTGCTGGAAAACCACCTTTGCAGTGAAGTGGACATTGTTGACTTTTCATGTGAACTAATATCACAGAAAGTCAAGTGGCAGAATCCCAAACATACATGATGTTTACTTTAGTAGAAAAGACAAAAAACACACTAATATTTCGCTGATTGTCAATGCCACCTGAGTTAAAGATATCTTACAGCAGATACTAATGTGGAATTTCTTTTTTCAGAGGAAGTGCAAAAAAATATCCAGAATAATTGACCTTGAAAGAGAAATACTTTGTCACAGATGGTCATTTCAAGCCTAATGGACACTGTTATCATGACCAAACATTTGGGGACTTAATTCTGTGTTTCAACAAATTTGCTATTTTTTTTAATTGCTTGTTTTTTCAGTTTATAAACTACATCTTAAATATGTTCTTCAAAAATACTGAGGCAGCAGTCATTGAAACACACAATTTAAATCACTCCCAAAACTGTTGGCCACGACTGTACTTTAGGTGAGTTTCCAACGATGAGTTCATTGCATTGAAGTCACAACAAAGCATATTACATTAAAACAGGCAAGTAGATATAATAATTTCCTATATGTTAACATTTGAAAATAAGGGATTTTTTTTTTTTAATTGGGAGAAAGAAGGCAAACATAAATGTGATTGTTGACAAGTATTTCGACTGTATATCTCGGTGGACATGAAAAGGAAAAACACCTACTTATACTACAAAAGTATTATTACTGACTAAATAAGAGTTCTGTGCATTCAGTTAATGGTAGTATTTATACTGTGTAATATCCACTCCATTTCTGTTTTAGAGAGACCGTTTCTGGAACTTGACTATGTACAGTCTTTGGAAGGATGCCAATGTGTACCATACTGTATTACCGTACCGATTTCCAGTACATATCGATACTGGTACTCAACGTTACCAATTGTGTAACTTTTTTTAAGTGTTGAGAAATGTTAATTGTTTAATAATAAATAAAAAAATTTTTTGTAATATTTAAAAATGATCAGATTATGATAAGTGCATGTACTGTCCAGTTGTTGTATCTTGTTTTCTTATTACATTTCTGAGTCTTGTTTGCACATACTATTTAGTAGACTGGCAGTAGTGTACAGACTACGGTGTGTTGCCTGGCGAGAAAGTTGTCTTTGCTATGAAGCTGAATGTGCCAGTCTAGTCTTATGTTGTGCCCCACAAAGTCTTTATTATGTAGCGCCCTGCACAATATTTATACTGTACAGTAAGTATTGTTTGATTGTAAAGTGCATCTTTGTTGTAGTTTTCTTTACCAAATTTGGAGGTATTTAAATCGTCATGTAAAATCACCAATGCTAATCAGTAGCATGGACAGTATATGGCAATGCCAATGTAAATTACTTATTCTTAGACTTAGACTTCCTTTTTATTGTCATTCAAATTTGAACTTTACAGCACAGATAAGAACGAAATTTCGTTACATAAGCTCATGGTAGTGCAGGAGAAAAAAGCAATAAGGTGCATATATAAATAAATAGATATATACTGTATATAAATAATATATAAATATATATATATCTAATAAATATATATATATATATATATATAAATAAATAGATTACTGTACAGATACGTACCGTCAATTTAGTGCATTTTGGAAAAGTGGAGCCTTACTTTACTTTGAGGGTTTTTTGTCAGGCATACATGGTTTGTTGGCATGGAAAATTGTAATATTACGTAGAGGCAGTTTGGATAAGTGCGCTCTGAGTGCCGCTTGAGTGATTGTTTCCTCGCCAAGTGTATAAATCAATGTTTAGTCTGCAACTAGATATGAAGTCATAAGCAACAAAGATATTGAATATGGCATATTTCGATTTTGCGTGTCTCAATACCCAGTAGTATTGGCGGAATGTATTTAGTTCCTTTAAAAGCACCGAATTTAGTACCTATCCCTATACGATATATACAAGTATGATTAGGTATGTGGCAAGTAAATGTGTAGGGTAAGAGGAGGCCATAATGAGACGCTGGTCATTTAGTCCTTTTATATTTGTCTTTAGTTTTCTGTACATTTTTAAAAAAAAGACACATATTTTAAGTTCATTGTCACAATAGTGTATGGTGGCATGTGGCATGAACCCAAGATGCAGAAATGGTAGGCAATGTGCAGGTATAACTTACTTTAATGATGGACGATGGAGCACCAACGCGGATAAGGCAGCTTACTCGGTAAAAAGGCAGAAAACATACACAAACAGCACGAACGAATAAACGACAATAAACCAGCGCCGTTCAGCTGACAATGCTGAATTCACAACCAGGGACAGGTGTGTCTCCTGATTGTCAATCAGGAACATGTAAGGGAAGCAGCGGTGAAGTGGCAGGAAAAGGGAAGCGCACAGGAAGTGGAAACAAGGAAATGTAAAATAAATACCATGCACAGGAAAATGCAAATGAACTACATGATGTCATGCAGACCTCAGATTAGGATTTAAAGACATCAATTATGGAATTGCAATGCTTCCTGACATGCACCTGGGGATAGGTTGATTGGCAACACTAAATTGGCCCTAGTGTGAGAGTGTAAGTGTAAATGTTGTCTGTCTATCTGTGATGGCCTTGTGATGAGGTGGTGACTTGTCCAGGGTGTACCCCGCCTTCCGCCCGAATGCAGCTGCGATAGGCTCCAGCACCCCCCGCGACCCCGAAAGGGACAAGCGGTAGAAAATGGATGGATGGATGTCCTGGCTGCCCAGTACAATATGGCTGATACTAATGCATAACAATAAAATAAGAACAAGTTGTACATTTGGTAAGCCAGCTGCATTTCGCCTTTATGGTGAGAGGCTCGCTTCACAATTACAAACAGTAATCCTTTAAACTGCTACATTTTCTGCAAGGCGAGCTCTGCATGAAGGTGGTATCTGAAATTAAGGATTCTAAGCCATGTGTTCAGTTGGAAATGCTTTATACAGACTCCTGAAAGATAAGTCATTGTTCAGTTATTGTTCAAGGCTGTGTGGGGGTGACTTGTTAAAACTGCATCACCGACCCTGAGGTGACGACTCGCACACGCAAGTATCTGGAAGATAAGGATCCAAGGAAATGTTTTTTTGTGAGATTCACTAGGCGCTCCATTAGGGACACCTTCACATTCAAAGGAGTTCTAATACAAGAGTTTGAACAGATATTCTGCTTTTTGAAAGAATATGTAAAGCATTTTTTTCTATGTGACTCTATTAAATATTGTGGTTGTCGTCGGCAACACTTCACCACTGCAAACGAATGCCGAAATATTAAACATATTGCCGTACAAACAATTAACACTTAGACTTAGACTTAGAGTTCCTTTTTATTGTCATTCAAATTTGAACTTTACAGTACAGATAAATAAATGATAAATGGGTTGTACTTGTATAGCGCTTTTCTACCTTCAAGGTACTCAAAGCGCTTTGACACTACTTCCACATTTACCCATTCACACACACATTCACACACTGATGGAGGGAGCTGCCATGCAAGGCGCTAACCAGCACCCATCAGGAGCAAGGGTGAAGTGTCTTGCTCAGGACACAACGGACATGACGAGGTTGGTACTAGGTGGGGATTGAACCAGGGACCCTCGGGTCGCGCACGGCCATTCTTCCACTGCGCCACACCGAACAAAAAAAGAACAAAATGTTGTTGCATTAGCTCGTTGTAGTGCAGGATAAAAGAGCAATAAGGTGCAGATATAAATGAATAGATTACTGTACAGATAAATATATTGCACTTTTGCATATGCATCCACGTTTATGGATGTATGTTGTATTGTCTTTATATTCCAGCGAGTTAATCTGTTTTTGGGGGGAATTGAGGGGATTATTATGATGCGTTCAAGAGTCTTACGGCCTGAGGGAAGAAGCTTTTACAGAACCTTGAGGTTCTGCTATTGAGGCTGCGGAACCTCTTTCTAGAGTCCAGCAGTGAAAACAGTCATTGGTGGGGGTGGGGGTAGTCTTTGCAGATTTTCTGAGCCCTGGTCAGGCAGCGGCTTTTTGCGATCTCCTGGATAGGAGGAAGATGAGTTTTGATGATCTTTTCCGACAGTTTTGGAAAAGGGATTTTAGAATTCAGCTCCTCTGTCTGCATATGAGCTCTTGTATGTGTTGTGCTCATTGAGTAGTATTAACGCTTGTTAATAAAACATCTGTGAGTGTATTGGTGTAAAGGTACAGTATTACTCCTGCCATGGACATGTGTCCTTTTCTTGCATGCACATAACTAGTTTTCGTTTTGTACAGTATAATGATTAATGGGAGTGTGTCGTAACCACAAACCGTTGTAACACGAGGACCACCTGTCTAAGATTTAGTAGGGCTGTGTGTGTGAGTGTAGCTATCGTTGTGTCACACTGGTTGTACATGATTGAGCACTGTGTTCATGTTTCCAATACTCTTAATATCTAGACAGGCTGAAGCCGCATTTTGTAGGTTTAGTGAGTAATTGCAGCCTTTATTTTTCTTGAAGCCCTCACGGGATATATTCTCTCACAGAAACTCTTCATGAACCCTGCAAATCTCTCGGAGTCACAAATCTGACAAGGTTTGTTATTCATGTCTGCAGCTCCGCGTCAATCTGTCAGAACCTCAAAACCATTGGCGTCGTTAATCACCTGATTCCTTGAGAGACTGAAAAAGGAGCTAAATGCGAATTGATCTTAATCAACAGCAGAAGATGAATTAATTGCAAAACCAAATATGTTTTTTTGTCATTGTAATAATATAGTCGTGTATACAATTGATTGACAAGAGGATAGGCGGAGTAAGAAGACATGCATCACTTTCAACGCTTGCTAGCGTCCATTATTCTACTTAAATAGCAGCTACATGTAATCATCATAATTATCATGGTAATTTTTGGTGGAGAAAAAGTATTTATTAATGAAACGTATGTCAAAATATAAGTATGGGGGGTTCTAATTAATTGATCAATCTTAGATAGACATTTTATAATCTATGACATTTTTTAATCAGGCTTTTTACTTATCACGTTAAACCCCTCTTATGTTTTAAATGTTTTATTATACTTGTTTTTTCTATTTTATTTATTGCTAATATTAATACTCTAATTCTCTCAATGTTTTTATTAACTTATTAATGTATTATTTACATTATTTATTAATTATTTATTTTTTATTTTTTATTTATTTATTTAGTACTTCTACATATATTTTAACATATGTTCCATACTATTTTTTAGATGGCGTTAATCTTAGTTATCCTCCAGTGTGGACACCTCAAAGGTGGTGTTTTTCCTCAATCCTCAGTACCATGCCATATTTTGTCTTGTTATTGTCAATAGTGATGTGTGTGTGCGTGCACGTGCGTGCGTTTGTATGTATTTGTTTTCTTCTCTTCTTTTTGTGTGTGTAAAGCACTTTGTGTTTGCCACTTGCCTGTGTAGAGAAATGCTATATAAAAAAAGTGGATGACTTTCTGAAGTCTATTTTTTTTTAGAATGATAGGACAGAAAGGACTGCTCATTATCCAAAGCATACCACATCATGTTTCCTTCTATAGTCATAGCATAGACATGTATGTGCTGTACTGCTGACGGAAGTAACAGTGAATTGTTAGATGTACGAAGCAATACTCTGCTCACAGTTGGACAAAAGCTATGAAGCAAGGAGTTTGTTGATGAATTATGACCATATACAGGTGTATGCTTATACCGTATATGCGTGCAATGGATGCGGTTCCCGACTTTTCGAAGGCAACTAACTGGAATTTTCTTCTTCAATCAGGAGCCTGAACTCAGCCTCATGAAACATGCTTTACACAAAAGTGAAGGCAGCAAGACCTATACCAGGGGTCGGCAACCTTCAGCATACAAAGAGCCAATGGAGCCCATTTCCCCCCAAATAAAACCCACCTAGAGCCACGAACTCTGTTAGATTCCTAAAATGACGATAACATCACTTATAGTTTCCTTACACTTGTGCTATAGGACTTATGACATCAAACACTTATTTGATGTATTTCTGGGTATAACGAAGCAAATCATCAAATTATTTTGAACATTTGAAAAAAATACACTGTTCCTTCCCTTATTAATGAATAAAAAAAATAAAAAATCAACTCATTCCAATGTTCTGAAGGCATACGACTGCGGAATATTCATTTGACGAAAAATGTAAAACACATACTCATCAATAAAAACAGCAAATTAATAAAAATGTAAATAAATAAAATGTTTCTCTTTTTTGATCCGTCCATTGCTAGGGGTTGACCGCTACAAACAATACAATTGCATGGCAGCAAGAGATGTCGCATAAGGGCTGTGACATACATTTCCATCGACAATATATTAAAATGTGTTTTATTTTCATATGACAAGATCCCAGAACTCTCCAAAATAACAACTGTTAAATTAAAATAAACTAAATAAAATGAAATATAATAAATCAAGTAACCATTATTTGTTGACATTTGGTTTCAAAGCCAAAGGGAGCCACGGCGGAGGCATGAAAGAGCCGCATGCGGCTCTAGAGCCGCGGGTTGCAGACCCCTGACCTATACTAACAAGCTGTAATTGAAGGCCCAGGTATTTGGTGATCTCAATAGGAATGCAGATTTGATTTGATTTTTATTAAGGATCCCCATTAGCTGGTTGCCTCAACAACCCACTAGTCTTCCCGGGGTCCACAATTCAATACAATTACAAGTAAAAGCATATAATTATAACTACACAATACAGAAAAAAATAAATAAATAAAATAAAAAATAAAAATAAAATCAATCAATCAATCAATCTTTATTTATATAGCCCTAAATCACAAGTGTCTCAAAGGGCTGCACAAGCCACAACGACATCCTCGGTACAAAGCCCACATACGGGCAAGGAAAAACTCACCCCAGTGGGACGTCGATGTGAATGACTATGAGAAACCTTGGAGAGGACCGCATATGTGGGTAACCCCCCCCCTCTAGGGGAGACCGAAAGCAATGGATGTCGAGTGGGTCTGACATAATATTGTGAGAGTCCAGTCCATAGTGGATCCAACATAATAGTAAGAGTCCAGTCCATAGTGGGGCCAGCAGGACACCATCCCGAGCGGAGACGGGTCAGCAGCGTAGAGATGTTCCCAGCCGATGCACAGGCGAGCGGTCCACCCCGGGTCCCGACTCTGGACAGCCAGCACTTCATCCATGGCCACCGGACCTGTGCCCCCCCCCCCCTCAAGGAAAAGGGGAGCAGAGGAGAAAAGAAAAGAAACGGCAGATCAACTGGTCCAACAGGGGGGCTATTTAAAGGCTAGAGTATACAAATGAGTTTTAAGATGGGACTTAAATGCTTCTACTGAGGTAGCATCTCTAATTGTTACCGGGAGGGCATTCCATAGTACTGGAGCCCGAATAGAAAACGCTCTATAGCCCGCAGACTTTTTTTGGGCTCTGGGAATCACTAATAAGCCGGAGTTCTTTGAACGCAGATTTCTTGCCGGGACATATGGTACAATACAATCGACAAGATAGGACGGAGCTAGACCGTGTAGTATTTTATACGTAAGTAGTAAAACCTTAAAGTCACTTCTTAAGTGCACAGGAAGCCAGTGCAGGTGAGCCAGTATAGGCGTAATATGATCAAACTTTCTTGTTCTTGTCAAAAGTCTAGCAGCCGCATTTTGTACCAACTGTAATTTTTTAATGCTAGACATAGGGAGACCCGAAAATAATACGTTACAGTAGTCGAGACGAGACGTAACGAACGCATGAATAATGATCTCAGCGTCGCTAGTGGATAAAATAGAACGAATTTTAGCGATATTACGGAGATGAAAGAAGGCCGTTTTAGTAACACTCTTAATGTGTGATTCAAACGAGAGAGTTGGGTCGAAGATAATACCCAGATTCTTTACTGATTCGCCTTGTGTAATTGTTTGGTTGTCAAATGTTAAGGTGGTATTATTAAATAAATGTCGGTGTTTAGCAGGACCGATAATCAGCATTTCCGTTTTCTTGGCGTTGAGTTGCAAGAAGTTAGCGGACATCCAATGTTTAATTTCATTAAGACACGCCTCCAGCTGACTACAATCCGGCGTGTTGGTCAGCCTTAGGGGCATGTAGAGTTGGGTGTCATCAGCATAGCAATGAAAGCTAACACCGTATTTGCGTATGATGTCGCCTAGCGGCAGCATGTAAATACTAAAGAGTGCAGGGCCAAGAACCGAACCCTGAGGAACTCCGCACGTTACCTTAACATAGTCAGAGGTCACATTATTATGGGAGACGCATCGATAAGAAAACAAGCAAACAATTTACAGTCACAGAATAATAATTACCATATAAATATAACTACACAATATATAAAACCAAACAAATCATCAACGAGCAAACTAATTTAAAGACTCAGATAAAATATTACTCTCGTTTTAAAAACCTGTTTACTTTCAATGCCGGTTAAAATTTGAGGCAGGTTATTCCAGAGCGATAAAGATCTATGAATAAAAGATTTCCGCAAAGCATTCTTCCTGGGACGAGGGAGTACAAATGCCCCTCACTGGACGCCCTGGTGTTATGATTATGTATAGTGCTACTGTGAACTATTAGGGCCATGAGAAAAGCAGGAGTTTTACTACCGGTTACTGATTTGAACAATAGAAGAGTATTAGCTGACAACCTGTTCTGCACTGTTAGCCAGGAAAGAGAAGAATGTATTTGGTTCACATTGGTTCTTAGTGAACAACCAAGAACCAGCCTTGCTGCCCTATTCTGGACAATCTGGAGATTATTGATCTCACCACTTGCAGCAGACGCCCAGACTGTAGAACAATAGTCAAGATGACACAAGACTAAACTCTTAACAATCCGACAATGAAGAGGTGGATCAACAAAAGCAGCACATTTCCTGGAAATACCAACATTGATTACAGGCATCAAACATGAGGGTTAAACAATTATGCCAAATGTAAAAATGTTTTTTGTATGGTTTTCACTAGGTGTGTCTAAAAAAAATTTGTTAACAGTGATACCTACTCTATTTATTTAATTACGTTAAAATATTTGACTGATAATTATCGCATCACGTCAAGCCACACGGAACTAAAAAACGAGGCTGATGTGAAGGCTCTGCAAAAAGTATTTATTAAATTCCACTCAAAAAGACACGAAACTGCGATGCAACAAAAATAAGCTTGGGTGAAAAACAAAAACAAAGTAGAAATGAATCTTTCACGGGCTAAGCGGCAAGGTGATGTTCCGGTGAACATAGAAGTTGTGGACAACATTGCGAACAAACTCTCGCTGGCAGAAAAGCTCTAAACACAGAAAAAAGACGAAGTAGCAAGGGCGGCAGCAAGAGGTAATTACACGAAAGAAACAATAACAAGGCTGGAATAATACGACGCCATCTGTAATAGCCCACTTAGCGACGTTCCTACGAGGCAGCCACCTGGTAATGCATCTATCTATATTTAAAATAAATCATAACTTGCTGATTTATTAATGTAATTTCATGTAGTTTATGTTATTGTCAACGTCAAATCATTTGCTATTAATACACAGTATTTTTCAGGGATTTTGTTTTGTTGTTTCCATTTCTCCTTCTTCTACAACCAACAGCTATCCTAATGTTGTGCCCCCTGTGTCTCATCTACCTCGTCGCATCTATGTACCCAACACCCAAAACCCAGAAGTGTGCAAATGGAAGAGCAGACAAGATCTTTAAATAAAACCAAACAAATAGGAGACATGTGAGACACACATTTTACTAGGGGTCTCCCGATACAACTTTTTCACTTTTGATGTGATACCAATATTGGAGTCTTGATTATTGCCCTATACGGTATTGAGCCGAAACGATATCAGTAAAGTTAAAAAGTTAAAGTTAAAGTACCAATGATTGTCACACAGACTAGGTGTGGTGAGATTATCATTTTTGGTGCTTTAACCCCCAATTCCAACCATTGATGCTGAGTGCCAAGCAGGAAGGTAATGGGTCCCATTTTTATAGTCTTTGGTATGACTCACGACCTACCGATATCAGGGCGGGCACTCTAACCACTAGGCCACTGAGCATAGTACATACCTTTACTATTTTGTAGTGTGGAATGTTAGAAAAGGTTTCAGCAAGTGAAATTACTCAGACAGAAAAGACAAGAACATATTTATCAATAAGAATCTGGAATGGATTTATGCTGTCCTTTCATTGAAGTGGAGTGTTAATTGATTTGTTTTGGCTACACCTTTTGGTCACAATCCGTTTTTTTTTATTTGCGCTTATGATGGAGTAAGTTGAATGATGCGGCCCCGTTTGGATATTCTCTAATACGCTTCTGCTTTGGAGCTTTGTTTGTGTAAGTAATATGCAACTATAATGAGTTGATACTTGTTTATATTGGCAAATGAGCTGTTTTAGACTGCAATTTGGTTAAATAAAGAAAACTCATTACGTATGTGTAGCGTGTGAGCTATTTTGTGCTTTGCTGTTGTGTAGCTGCTAGCTCCAAACCTATAGCTTACCATTTTTATAAATGACTTTACTAAAATACAAGAAAAATACAAGCTTGTCTGCCTTTCGGAGGACTTTTAACAGTAAACTGACAGTCAAGCTTTGCTCAAGTAGGACTGCTTGCATCAGAGTCTTATATTCAAAGAGTTAAACTTTAAATGCAAGTCTATATAATCCGATATTTTTTTTTCTATATCAATATCGAATCCGCACACCCCTAGATTTTACAACTACCGTATTTTTCGGACTATAAGTCGCTCCGGAGTATAAGTCGCATTGGCCGAAAATGCATAATAAAGAAGGAAAAAAACATATATAAGTCGCATTTTTTGGGGAAATGTATTTGATAAAACCCAACACCAAGAATAGACATTTGAAAGGCAATTTAAAATAAATAAAGAATAGTGACCAACAGGCTGAATAAGTGTACGTTATATGACGCATAAATAACCAACTGAGAACGTGCCTGGTATGTTAACGTAACATATTATGGTAAGAGTCATTCAAATAACTACCGTATTTTTCGGAGTATAAGTCGCACCGGAGTATAAGTCGCACCTGCCGAAAATGCATAATAAAGAAGGAAAAAAACATAAAAATCGCACTGGAGCCCGGCCAAACTATGAACAAAACTGTGACTTATAGTCCGAAAAATACGGTATAACATATAGAACCTGCTATACGTTTACCAAACAATCTGTCACTCCGAATCGCTAAATCCGATGAAATGTTATAAGTCTAGTCTCTTACGTGAATGAGCTAAATAATATTATTTGATATTTTACGGTAATGTGTTAATAATTTCACACATAAGTCGCTCCTGAGTATAAGTCGCATCCCCGGCCAAACTATGAAAAAAACTGCGACTTATAGTCCGAAAAATATGGTATGCTCTTTTTTCCACCCCAAATAAAGAGACATGGCTAATATGGTCCATTTTAATTGTGTAAGATGAAAATGTGCTGTATTTTATTTCTACTATTCTTACTGTACTGTGTTTAAACTTAAGTTACTATTCTAAATATCTACAGCCTGTCTTACGTCAAGCAATTGTGGAGAAATTGCAGAGAGATATTATGTAATGGCAAGTAGTATTTTTCTGCTTTATTTGAATAGTCATTTAATTTGGAGTTGTTAATAAACATACAAAAGGTTAAATATAAATATAATTGTGCCCTGCATTAAAATAGGCATAGTTCAGACATAGTTGCTTGTTAGTAATCAATTGGTAAACTGTGATTAGTCTGATTAATAATTTCAATCATTCAACAGTACTTTTAACTATGACACAATCCATTTGTTTCATTATTCACCTTCATCAGTCTCTGGTCAAATGACCAGCCACACACACACACGCGCACACACCCACACACACACACACACACACAGGCAAACACACGGACACACACAAATACTGGCAACAGATTACCATACTGAATATTTTAACATAAGTGCTTGTGTGTGTTGTTAGGTATCCGGCAAGCCTAAAGCCCGAGCGACAGCCTTAAGGTAAGACACATGCCCTTTTGTTACGATGTTGTTGTTTTTTTTAATGTTTTAAGGGTTGTTTCAAGGTTATTATGAAAATATCATTAAGCAGTCTGGAACCATAGTGGCTGTAATTATCCAAAACATCTGCAGCGGTGTGTGCTCACAATGATAGCCTCAGTCGCTGTTCTGCATCAACACTTCAACACAACATTTCTCACCAGGCAGCAGGTGTCACTGTGTGTTGGTTCATGCATAAACCACTGCACATCTGTCTACATGGAGCCCATTAACTTCTGCTTATGGCACTATTTGGATTTTTGTCTACTTGATTATTGTCTCAACCTCCATGACTTAAATTAACATCCTGTCCGTTTATCTTCAGTCCCTAGTTGTTACCTCGAAGATTAAATATAATTCATTACGCACTCCTTCTCCCCCCGATGGGTGTCATCAGTCATCAGCATAACAGTGAAAGCGAACTCCGTATTTGCGTATGTTGTCAGCTAGCGGCAGCATATAGATGCTGAAGAGTGCAGGGCCAAGAACCGAACCCTGTGGAACTCCGCACGTTACCTTAACATTGTTATGGGAGACGCACTGCATCCTGTCAGTAAGATAGGAGTTAAACCAAGAAAAGGCTAAGTCTGACATACCAATATGTGTTTTGATACGTGCTAATAGAATGTTATAAGTAAGTAGCAGCAACATGGATGACGCATCACCACCCAGAGTTAGCAATAGACCATTAGTCACTTTTGCAAGGGCTGTTTCAGTAGTGATTTGCCCTGAAACCAGACTGAAAGGGTTCACGAAGATTGTTAGATGCTAAGTGTTCATATTGCTGCTGTGCAACAATGTTTTTGGAAGATTTTCGAGATAAAGGGAAGGTGGGACACCGGCTGGTAGTTTACCATGAGGTCGGAATCGAGGTTAGGTCTTTTGAGAACAGAATGAATAACCACTGTTTTGAATGCTAGGGGAACAGTACCAGAGGAAAGTGATAAGTTATTAATATTTAGCACTGATGGTTCTAATATTACAAAAAAACTCCTTTATAAGTTTTTACAGGAAGTGGGTCAAGTAAACATGTTGTCTGTTTTGTCCCATTTATGAGTTGCAGGAGTTCCTCTAATGTTAAATCTTCAAAAAGAGAGATTATTTTAGAGAGCAATATCCGTTGTACATACATTCGTATCTGCATTAATAGAACTCAATTGGAGCTGGGATGCGTTATGTTTATAATCTCCTTTCTAATGAGTTCAACTTTCTTAGTAAAGAATTGCATAAGGTCATCAGCCGAGTGGGTGGAGCTACTGGGAAAAGTCCCTTGTTGGGTTAGCGATGCTACTGTATTAAACAAATATTTCGGATCGTTCTTATTCAGGCAGATGAGGTTGGAGTACTAATTAGTTTTAGCTAAGGTAAGAGCATGTTTTATAAGTAATTAAACTATCACTCCATACTTGACGGAAAACCTCAAGTTTAGTCGCACGCTGTTTGCCTTTCAGCTTTCTACATAGATAGATAGTACTTTATTGATTCCTTCAGGAGTGTTCCCTCAGGAAAATTACAAATCCAGCAGCAGTGTACAGAATTGAGATCAAATTAAAAAAGTAAAAAGTAAATAATGGGAGTACATGAAAGTTTCAGAGCTCTGGTTTCTTCTGTGAACCAGGGGGTACACCTTTTAGGGGCCTTTTTTAGCTTTAGCAGTGCTATACTATCAATGGCGTTGCACAGGGTATTGTTAAAGTTGTTAGTGAGGTTATCGATAGAGCCCACATAATTTGGGAATGGTGCGATTACCGAAGGCAGTAGGCCAGCAAGAGTTGTAGTTAAAGTTAAAGTTAAAGTACCAATGATTGTCACACACACACTAGGTGTGGTGAAATTATTCTCTGCATTTGACCCATCACCCTTGATCACCCCCTGGGAGGTGAGGGGAGCAGTGAGCGGCAGCAGTGGCCACGCCCGGAAATAATTTTTGGTGATTTAACCCCCAATTCCAACCCTTGATACTGAGTGCCAAGCAGGGAGGTAATGGGTGCCATTTTTACAGTCTTTGGTATGACTTGGCCGGGGTTTGAACTCACGACCTACCGATCTCAGGGCGGACACCAGTAGGTTAGAGTGGTTGTAGTGGTAGTAGTTGTGGCAGCATTAATGTGGCGGCTGCTACAGCATTGGTTATTAGTAGGTTGTTGACAATGAGTCAGAACTTCAAATTGTATAAGGTAGTGATCAGACATTACTTTACTGTATGGGAGTACCATAACTTTGGAGGTGATGACACCTCGGACAAGGACTAAATCTATCATATTACCGTTGCAATGCATGGGTTCATGTATTATTTGTGTAAGACCACAGCTATCAATTATAGTCTGGAGCAACCACGCACAGGGTATTCATATGGATATTAAAATCCCCCATTATAATAATATTATCTGCGTGTGTCACTAGATCAGCAACAAACTCTGAAAATTTGCTGATAATTTCCGAATAGGGCCCAGGGGGGCAATAGATAACAGCCGGATGGAAAGGTAGCAGTGTGACGGACCTCATAGTAAGCACCTCGAATGATTTATATTTATTACTTAGTTTAGGGCTAAGGTTAAGGTTTTCATTTGATATTAGGGCATCCCTTCTACCCCATTTTAAGGGGACGGGCAATATGTGCACTCAAATAGTTAGGAGGAGATGCCTCGTTAAGTGAAAAAAATTAATCTGGTTTTAGCCAAGTTTCACTGAGACCAATGACGTTAAGATTGTTGTCTCTAATAACCTCATTGACTAATAATGTTTTGGGAGACAATGATCTGATGTTTAAAAAGCCCATACTGTAGGTAGTTGGCTGTTTTGAGGCATTTTTGTTAATGCTATCCGTAGAACTGATATTAATAACTTTACGTCTATTTCGCGTAGTGCGCCTTAAATAATTTTTATCACATCTAGGAAGAGATTATTTGCTTGGTGCTGCCATAGATTTAACGCTTCACAATTTGCCACCTCAGTAGAATGCATGTCTACCTCTGGCACAGTCACTACAGAAAAATCATTATGTGAGTAATGTATTATTCTACGAGAAATGCTATGTGTGCAGGAATTTTCCAGCCTGGCGCTGGTTAGTTCTAGCTTAACTGACTCCTCACCCGGACTAACAGACACTGTAATTGCCTGTGTCTGAGCTTGCTCTAGTGTAGTTGAGTCAAGTGTGACTCAACCAGTAATCTATGTTGCTAGTGAAAGTGATGGCGCCTTTCATCCTCAGCAAACCTGTTTTTTCCCAGAAAAAGGTCCAATTATCAATAAACATTAGTCCCTGTTCTCGACAAAAAATGGCCAGCCACTTCTTAAGTGAGACTAGTCTGCGATACCTCTCATCATTGCCTTTCGCAGGCAGGGGGCCAAAGACAAGTACTCGAAGACGAGACATTTTTCTAGCGAGATTACAAGTCCTAGCTATGTTCTTCTTTGTAATCTCTGACTGTCTCATTCTAGTGTCATTGAAGCCGACGTGTACAACTACAGTATGTTCGCGTAGGTAGTGGTGCGATTAGCCTGTCGTACGTGTTTACTAGGCCTGTTGAAAGTCAGCTCCCAAAGATTAGCTTCAATTTCGGGTGCTCAGGCCCTGGCAATACATTTAATTATGGCTGGTTTACTAAGCTGTATGTTCCAGGTGATGGAGTCCCCTATGACGAAGCTGTGGTGTTCGGTAGACTGGTGTGTAGGACTAGCTAAAGGGCTAAATCTATTATGCGTCTCAACCGGTTCACCTTGGCTTGTGGGCCGCTTAGGGATGTTATAAACTGGGCTCGTCAGCTCGCTACAGCTAACGCTAGCAAATGTGTCCGCGATGCCAAAGAT
The DNA here is from genome assembly GCF_033978685.3 of Nerophis lumbriciformis. Lineage (NCBI taxonomy): Eukaryota > Metazoa > Chordata > Actinopteri > Syngnathiformes > Syngnathidae > Nerophis > Nerophis lumbriciformis. The sequence continues at coordinate 6,286,331 of NC_084566.2, forward strand.
TACAAAATGATTCTGCTCTAACTCATACTTGCCAACCCTGCCGGATTTTCCGGGAGACTCCCGAAATGCAGCGCCTCTCCCGAAAACCTCCCGGGACAAATTGTCTCCCGAAAATCTCCCGAAATTCTGGCGGAGCTGGAGGCCACGCCCCCTCCAGGTTTATTGTTAGGCAGTTTCATTAACGTCCTCCCAGCGCGGCAACAACACATAACAACAGCAGTCACGTTTTGTCTACCGTAAGGCAGTTCGTCTGCCGTAAACAGCAATGTTGTGACACTCTTAAACAGGACAATACTGCCATCTACTGGACATGCATATGTGACAATAACATTACGGCTTTTAGAGAGTGCAGTGCACAACTGCGCACACAACAAGGAGACAAAGCGGAATGCATCATCAGAGAGGGTGTTCAGCATGGTTAGATAAATAGTGACAGAGAATAGAACAAGGATGGACAATTCAACCCTTAACTCAACAATGAGTAGATGAGTGTTATGTGTGTGTATATATAGTCAAGTATTTCATATATATATATATATATATATATATATATATATATATATATGTCTTAATAAGGTTATCCAAAAAATAGTGCTCGATACCGTAGTAGAGCGCAATATATGTATGTGTGGGGAAAAAAATCACAAGACTATTTCATCTCTACAGGCCTGTTTCATGAGGGGGGTACCCTCAATCGTCAGGACGATTGAGGGTACGACGATTGAGGGTACCCCCCTCATGAATATATATATATATATATATATATATATATATATATATATATATATATATATATATATATATATATATAAGAAATACTTGACTTTCAGTGAATTCTAGCTATATATATATATATATATATATATATATATATATATATATATATATATATATATATATATATATATATATATATATATATGTCTTAATAAGGTTATCCAAAAACATCAGGAGATTTTTTTTTTTTAAATCTCCTGATGATTGAGGGTACCCCCTCTCATGAAACAGGCCTGTAGAGATGAAATAGTCTTGTGATTTTTTTTCCCACACATACATATATATATATATATATATATATATATATATATGAAATACTTGACTATATATATATATATATATATATATATATATATATATATATATATATATATATATATATATATATATATGTGTGAAATACTTGACTTGGTGAATTCTAACTGTAAATATACTCCTCCCCTCTTAACCACGCCCCCAACCATCGTAAACATCCACCAAAAATATTGCATTTTTTAAATGCCATCCATCCATCCATTTCCCTCCGCTTATCCGAGGTCGGGTCGCGGGGGAAGCAGTCTAAGCAGAGAAGCCCAGACTTCCCTCTCCCCAGCCACTTCGTCCAGCTCCTCCCGGGGGATCCCGAGGCGTTCCCAGGCCAGCCGGGAGACATAGTCTTCCCAACGTTTCCTGGGTCTTCCCCGTGGCCTCCTGCCGGTCGGACGTGCCCTAAACACCTCCATAGGGAGGCGTTCGGGTGGCATCCTGACCAGATGCCCGAACCACCTCATCTGGCTCCTCTCGATGTGGAGGAGCAGCGGCTTTACTTTGAGCTCCCCTCGGATGACAGAGCTTCTCACCCTATCTCTAAGGGAGAGCCCTGCCACCCGGCGGAGGAAACTCATTTCGGCCGCTTGTACCCGTGATCTTGTCCTTTCGGTCATAACCCAAAGCTCATGACCATAGGTGTTTGTATTTATTTGTTGCCAAAACTTGTTTCGCTGCCAATAAAGCTTTTTCTACATTGTCAAAAAAAAATGTGACTTAGGCAAACTTTATTGATCCACAAGGGAAATTGTTCAAACAAGGGAAATTGTTCTTAACCAATTGTTGATACCAAACCTTACTGGCAGTGTTCTGGTTCCATCCATCCATCCATTTTCTACCGCTTAATGGAGCCTATCTCAGCTGCATTCGGGCGTAGGCCATAGGCCCTATTTATCTATGTACCGTATTTTTCGGATTATAAGTCGCACCGGCCGAAAATGCATAATAAAGAAGGAAAAAAACATATATAAGTCGCACTCGAGTACAAGTCGCATTTTTTGGGGAAATGTATTTGATAAAATCCAACACCAAGAATAGACATTTGAAAGACAATTTAAAATAAATAAAGAATAGTGAACAACAGGCTGAATAAGTGTACGTTATATGACGCATAAATAGCCAACTGAGAACGTGCCTGGTATGTTAACGTAACATATTATTAGAGATGTCCGATAATATCGGCCGATAAATGCGTTAAAATGTAATATCGGAAATTATCGGTATCGTTTTTTTTATTATCGGTATCGATTTTATTTTATTTTTTTTAATTAAATGAACATAAAAAACACAAGATACACTTACAATTAGTGCACCAACCCAAAAAACCTTCCTCCCCCATTTACACTCATTCACACTCATTCACACAAAAGGGTTGTTTCTTTCTGTTATTAATATTCTGTTTCCTACATTATACATCAATATATATCAATACAGTCTGCAAGGGATACAGTCCGTAAGCACACATGATTGTGCGTGCTGCTGGTCCACTAATAGTACTAACCTTTAACAGTTAATTTTACTAATTTTCATTAATTACTAGTTTCTATGTAACTGTTTTCATATTGTTTTACTTTCTTTTTTATTCAAGAAAATGTTTTTAATTTATTTATCTTATTTTATTTTAATTTTATTTTTTTAAACGTACCTTATCTTCACCATACCTGGTTGTCCAAATTAGGCATAATAATGTGTTATTTCCACGACTGTATATATCGGTTGATATCGGTATCGGTTGATATCGGTATCGGTAATTAAAGAGTTGGACAATATCGGAATATCGGATATCGGCAAAAAGCCATTATCGGACATCCCTACATATTATGGTAAGAGTCATTCAAATAACTATAACATATAGAACATGCTATACGTTTACAAAACAATCTGTCACTCCTAATCGCTAAATCCCATGAAATCTTCTTCCTCGGTGTCGCTTCTAAACAACTCTGCCAACTCCAAAGGTAGACAATGTGCCGCTCCCTCTACGTGCAGCTTGTAACCTGCAGTATATGATTTCCTTTTCGGTGCCATTTTTGTTCAGCCCTTCTCAGTTTTTATAAGTTACCGCCAATGTTGAAATGATCCATTTTCATAGGTACGGAAATAGTAGCAGGTAGCATCTTTTTTTTCACAATGCACTTCTGCTATGACCCACAATGCACTTCTACTATGACCCACAATGCACTTCTGCCATGACCCACAATGCACTTCTGCCATGACCCACCCCCGCCAAATTTTTATTGGTTGACGTATGTGTGTGACGATTGCTGATATACGTCTAGTCTCTTACGTGAATGAGCTAAATAGTATTATTTGATATTTTACGGTAAGGTGTTAATAATTTCACACATAAATCGCTCCAGAGTATAAGCCGCACCCCCGGCCAAACTATGAAAAAAACTGCGATTTATAATCCGAAAAATACGGTATTTACCCTAATTATGTAAATGTTTAAAATGATTGTTCCACATGATGTGTAAATGTCATATCATGGCGTTGTTTACAATAAATCAGTTTTTTTGGGTGCTGGTTCGTAATTGTAAAAATGTCCACATAAAAATTGGTCTGCGATTCGAGTTTCCACATAGAGCAATGCAGGGCACCGCCACAAGCCCGTGGGATTGAGCAATACCACCACCGTAAAAGGTGAGGTGTGGAAGCATGCAAAACACCTCCGCAAGCAAGCAGCCTTTGACTAGCAGCAGTCATTACAAGCCACCGTGCTAAGAAGACAAAACTTGGAGATTTCTGTCGGTTGTTAACTTTTCGCCTTCCTGGTGAAATAAGTGAATCACAGTGTGGCCTGGGAGACATTTGTAGACTGTGTCTTGTTTCAACACAAAGAGAGCAACAATGGAAAAACAGATACAAATGTAATGAGAAAAAGCCGAAATGTTGATACCAATGACTATTTTTAGCCTTTTAAAACAACGCATGAATGCACATGCGTCATGGCCAATTAGGATGAATATGATTATCTAGACCGACTCTATGCAGCTCTGAACAGAGAATGTGGGGGGGAGTTGGAGCCCACATGGTAGACATGGTTAGGGAGGAAGCTGAGGAATTTAGGCATTTTATAGCCAAGGGAAGAAGAATACAGATTTACCCTATACATATTTTGGGTTTAATGAGCTGAGATAGGCTCCAGCGACCCCCCGCGTCCCCGAAAGGGACAAGCGGTAGAAAATGGATGGGATGAATGGATGGAGTATTTTATTAGAAGAAAGTTACCATAGTGTCCCATTGGGATTCGATATTATTTTAAAAGCCCTTAAAGTGAGCAGATTGGGGCCCTTTAAAGACAAATGTTGTACATTCTTAAGAAATTAGTCAGTTTCGTGGCACAGGAGGCGAAGATATCTTTATATTCTCAAAAAAACAAGAAGACGACAAGAATTCCAAAGGAATAAGATGTCTTGGCACATGATCGGTAAAAAAACAACAAAACAGAACATGGATTACATGGGAAAGATTAATGGCCTGAGAAAAATGAACCCTGTTTGTCATTAAAAAGTTGAGTTCCAACTGGTGCGCAAGAATAGAAAACTCTTTCACAAACTAGGCTTGTTGTGCTCTCGGTCTGTCGAGCGAGAGTGTAAATGTGTGTGCGCGTATGCATATGCGCGTGTGTGTGCATGTGTGTGTGTGTTAAAGAGAGACTGTTTCATGGTTCTGTGTGTGCCCCAGGCCATGTGTTACTTTGCTACCACTAATGAGCCCTTTTCGCTCTGCACAGCGAGCTCACACACACAGACATGTATCCGCAGGGATGCTGCAATTCCACTTGCTGCAAGCGATCCATAGGCTTTATCCAATAGAAACATAGACACACTTAATATACAAACCCCGTTTCCATATGAGTTGGGAAATTGTGTTAGATGTAAATATAAACGGAATACAATGATTTGCAAATAAATTTCAACCCATATTCAATTGAATGCACTACAAAAACAACATATTTGATGTTCAAACTCATAAACTTTATTTTTTTTTTTGCAAATAATTATTAACTTAGAATTTCATGGCTGCAACACGTGCCAAAGTAGTTGGGAAAGGGCATGTTCACCACTGTGGTACATGGTCTTTCCTTTTAACAACACTCAGTAAACGTTTAGGAACTGAGGAGACACATTTTTTAAGCTTCTCAGGTGGAATTCTTTCCCATTCTTGCTTGATGTACAGCTTAAGTTGTTCAACAGTCCGGGGGTCTCCGTTGTGGTATTTTAGGCTTCATAATGCGCCACACATTTTCAATGGTAGACAGGTCTGGACTACAGGCAGGCCAGTATAGTACCCACACTCTTTTACTATGAAGCCACAATGATGTAACACGTGGCTTGGCATTGTCTTGCTGAAATAAGCAGGGGCGTCCATGGTAATGTTGCTTGGATGGCAACATATGTTGCTCCAAAACCTGTACGTACCTTTCAGCATTAATGGCGCCTTCACAGATGTGTAAGTTACCCATGTCTTGGGCACTAATACACCCCTTTACCATCACAGATGCTGGCTTTTCAACTTTGCACCTATAACAATCCGGACGGTTCTTTTCCTCTTTGGTCCGGAGGACACGACATCCACAGTTTCCAAAAACAATTTGAAATGTGGACTCGTCAGACCACAGAACACTTTTCCACTTTGTATCAGTCCATCTTAGATGAGCTCAGGCCTAGCGAAGCCGACGGCGTTTCTGGGTGTTGTTGATAAACAGTTTTCGCCTTGCATAGGAGAGTTTTAACTTGCACTTACAGATGTAGCGACCAAATGTAGTTACTGACAGTGGGTTTCTGAAGTGTTTCTGAGCCCATGTGGTGATATCCTTTACACGCTGATGTCGTTTGCTATGTTGTGGTTGTGTAGTTTCTTAACAATTTTAAAAAAAATATTCAAAAGGGTAATTTTATGTTTTGATATTTTTCTGTCTCTTCAGAATGTGTTGTTTTATGGGTGGTCTTTTTTACGTGCCGGAGTCCTCCTCCGGGCCAAGCCCACTTAGACTGCGTCTCCACCCCGTCAGCCATGTTGTAGTTTACTACTGAAAGATCTAGGTTAGAACTTTGCGCTACTTTGTATTAGAAATAACAACAGCGGAGAATGCATGTGCATGTACGAGGCATTCTGCCCCACAACAAGATGATAGAGAAAACAAAGGAACTTATGAACTACAACTTTAGACTACAACTGAAATGGTGAACTCACGCAATGCTCTTTGGGTAAACCTCTACCATTTATGGAGATATCCACTGACGTAACTAAGGGACGGCGTGGCGCAGTGGAAGAATGGCCGTGCGCGACCCGAGGGTCCCTGGTTCAATCCCCACCTAGTACCAACCTCGTCATGTCCGTTGTGTCCTGAGCAAGACACTTCACCCTTGCTCCTGATGGGTGCTGGTTAGCGCCTTGCATGGCAGCTCCCTCCATCAGTGTGTGAATGTGTGTGTGAATGGGTAAATGTGGAAGTAGTGTCAAAGCGCTTTGAGTACCTTGAAGGTAGAAAAGCGCTATACAAGTACAACCCATTTAACTAAGACAAAATATGTCGGTTGATAATATACATTGTTGGAATTCAAATTTCCGGGATTTATTAGGATCATAAATACAAATAAACAGTTGCCAACAGGTAAAAAAAAAAAGAAGATGATTTTGCATAATATGACCCCTAAAAATAACGATAGGGTAATATGTGAAATAATGAAATGTAATACAGTATTTTTGGCTTATAACAGCATCAATGATCTATTAATTAGTCATGTAGTGGTTCACATAGCTGCCTTTAATGCAGTTCTTCACATCCCACCAGTGACTGCTCAGCCTGAAGTCGCTGGTATAGGCTCCTGCACCTTCGGTGACCCTGAACAGAGAAGGAGGAGAAATGAACGATGAATAAATGGACGATGTTGCATAGAGAGATTTTATCCAGACCTGTAAGGATAATCTGCGGCAAAACTCATTTCTGCTTCTGTTATGCGAGTGGCCTCACGACGGATACTCCACAATTTGGCAGATGGGTCAAACAAGTACGACTACACATGCCAGTCAAGTCTATCAAGTGTGACAGGAGTTCTTCTGTGTCTCACCTGTGCTGCCATGGTGCATTACACTACATATGCACAAATGGAAACCTATTATATCCTTCCCCACAGTATTGCCTCAGGCACATACACACAGTTTGGGCTGTCACAGTAAAAATGCTATATTTTTGGTTAGAATTTATGATTCATAAAAAGACAAAATGTGTCTACACATTTCCAAATATACATACATATGTACAGTCGTGGTCAAAAGTGTACATACACTTGTAAAGAACATAATGTCATGGCTATCTTGAGTTTCCAATAATTTCTACAACTCTTATTTTTTTGTGATAGTGATTGGAGCACATACTTGTTGGTCACAAAAAACATTCATGAAGTTTAATTCTTTTATGAATTTATTATGGGTCTACTGAAAATGTGACCAAATCTACTGGGTCAAAAGTATACATACAGCAATGTTAATATTTGGCAAGTTTCACTGCAATAAGGCGCTTTTGGTAGCCATCCACAAGCTTCTGGCAAGCTTCTGGTTGAATGTTTGACCACTCCTCTTGACAAAATTGGTGCAGTTTAGCTAAATTTGTTGGTTTTCTGACATGGACTTGTTTCTTCAGTATTGTTCTGTTGGAACACCCAACTGCGCCCAAGACCCAACCTCCGGGCTGATGATTTTAGGTTGTCCTGAAGAATTTGGAGGTACCGTATTTCCTTGAATTGCCGCCGGGGCGGTAATTAATTTAAAACATCTTCTCACTCCGGCGCTTACCAAAGGCATGCGGTAAATTTAGGCCTGTGCTTATAAATTTGAGTGTGATGTAAAAATACCACCATGAAAAGCACATTTAATTAAAAAAAACGTGATTATGGTCTTACCTTTACTTATAAATGAAGTCCATGCGCAGCTCCTTCTGAACAAAAGCATCAATAACTTGTTTATAGAAGTCTTCCTTATATTTCTTCAGTTTTAAAAGTCTCTCTGTCTCGATTGAGATCTTCCTTTATTACTTCCTGCTTCGATTGAAAGTCCAGTTTAGAAAACTGTTTTATTTTAGATATGTAATCCTCCATGTTAAAAGTGCAAGCGAGAGGAAAAAATAAACGATCGCTGCTAACTGTTGCTGCTTGTTGTCACTTCTTCTGCAGCCGAGTAGTCGCAAGAAGGATCACTAGCGCCCTCTACCACCAGGAGGCGGGAGTCATTTAATGACTCATATTTGACACACGCAGCTACGGTATATTAATAAAACTTAGCTGCTTACTGTTCTTTTTAGCTTATTCAATAGCTTGGACCTTAAATCCTACTGAATAGCTCTTTATCTTCTTCCCTTTATGCGATTCAAATAATTGAAATCAGCCTCCTCCATTTTGAAAATGATGACAGGTGAAGTGAAATTCTAGGCATATGCTAATTATTTTTGCGAAACGAGTTTGACCCGGTGGAAATTCTAGACATGCGCTAATAAAAATAATATTTTGCGAAACGAGTTTGACCTGGTGGTAATTCTGACTCGGCGGTAATGCTAAGCATGCGCTAATTATTTTGCGAAACGAATTTGACCCGGTGGTAATTCTAGGCAGGCGCATACTATATACCCGGCGGCAATTCAAGGAAATACGGTAATCCTCCTTTTTCATTGTCCCATTTACTTTCTGTAAAGCACCAGTTCCATAGGCAGCAAAACAGGCCCATAGCATAATACTACCACCACCATGCGTGAAGGTAGGAATGGTGTTCCTGGGATTAAAGGCCTCACCATTTCTCCGCCAAACATATTGCTGGGTATTGTGGCCAAACAGCTCATTTTTTGTTTCATCTGACCACAGAGCTTTCCCCCAGAAGGTCTTATCTTTGTCCATGTGATCAGCAGCAGACTTGAACTAATTAACATACATGATGTTCATATATAATGGAGCGTCGTTAATATCTTCATATATTGCAATGGCCAAACCACACACATGCTATGAGTGATATGCAATCATACACACAATTGCACAAGTGTGTGAGAGTACTTTAAAAAGAGACGGAGAGGGAGATTGTAGCGCCAGCTGTGCAGGGGAAGAAGTTCTGCCAAGTGGAGAGCAGAAGCAGTGAGTTGAAGGAAGATGATAAGATGGCAGATGAACTGAGTCCAGATGGCCTCCACATTTTTGCTCCAAAGTCCAAAATACCACCGCAAGTCTTCTATTTTCACACGGCTCTCTGGCCAAATGATGAGACGACATTTATCTCTTACTTCAACTGGAGTTGGATCCTCCTGTGTCACACTCTGCTCCATCGTATATACAGTATTGTCTCTTACCCTAAGCCACTTGCTCCATTGTTGTCATAAGCTGATCAATATTGCAGCGGCGATTTTGGGAGACAGAATCTAAATCAGATCTATATGTTCAATTCCTGCATAGTAATTGACACATTGCAAAGAGAAGCATGCACTGTAATGCACAAGAACCCTTGAGGCTTTCATCGATTACCTGGAAGAATAACTACAGGTAGCTAATATCCTCTCTGCAAGAAATGATACAGTACGTGTGTAAAATATCATTTTAAAATGCTGACGTATATTCTCCATTTATCCACGCAACACCTCATTATGACATTAGTGAGTGTTGGGATTGGCAGAAGTGGCACGTCTAGCTTAAATGGCACCCTGGGCGAGACCCCCTTTTTCAAGTTAGAGGGATCGTTTGCAACCTTTACGCAGCTCCCTATAAGTGTCGTAAGCCTTATATTTCGTACAATTTTGGTTTTGAGCACGTAAACACATTACCATAATTCCTGGGCTATATAGCGCACCTGCTTAAAAGTTGCCCCATTTTAACCCATTTTTTATTTTTTATTTTTTATTTTTTATTTTTTCGTTTTATTGCCATTGTTTGAGAACGGGTTCACAAACTAGGACTTTTTCTTGGTGCAATCGTGCAACATAAAACACATACAACACAGATTTGGTTATAACAAGAACTGTAACTGAGCTATCAGATCTTGTTATAGACTTAGAAGGAATTCTAGGGAGCTACTGTTAGGAGTTATTGTTCATGTGCCTGATGGCCGAGGGGAAAAAACGGTCCAAAATTTAAACAAATTTTATTTTGTACCTATTTTAGCCTCACACGTTTATTACTGGACTCTCACAATATTATGCTAGATCCACTCGACGTCCATTGCACCGGTCGCCCGGGGGGGGGGGGGGTCCCCACATCTGCAGTCCCCTCCAAGGTTTCTCATTGTCCCATTGGGTGGAGTTTTTCCTTGCCCTGATGTGGGATCTGAGCCGAGGATGTCGTTGTGTCTTGTGCAGCTCTTTGAGACACTCGTGATTTAGGGCTATATAAGTAAACATTGATTGATTGATTGATTGATTGATTGATTGATTGATTGATTGATTAGCCACATGGAAACATGAAATATTTACACAGGCGCTTGTTCACAAAATTGCAAAAACAAAAGTACCTTTAACGCAACATCAAATAGCCTATCTAGTACTTCTTCCTCTTTCTGCGTCCTTTCGGGGCTCGTTGATTATGGTGGATTTCCGTTCCCTGTGGCAAATTTTTCCTTTTTTGATTTGCTGGGTCGAGTCTCTTCGGCTTTGGCGTCCGTCGAGTGCATTTTGTTGATGTGCGGGCGAACAAAATGTGTGGGAAGATGTGTGCACATTTAAGTTGCATTTACCAGAGTGAAAAGAGAGGAAATGGCGTTAATGGTGTTGTTATTATGATGGCCGTGACGGCAGGGAAGACACGCGAAGGAATGAAAGTCATGTGTGGGTGTATTTGCTTGTGTGTATATGTGTGTGCATGTGCATGTGTGTGTGCGTGTGCATCGCTCTTCAGGGACGGATATGCTCTGTCACACCAAAAAAAATCAGTGAATTAGCCACTACATTGTAGAAAGTGCATAGTTAAAAGCGTGGGGGAAGAAGTAGCTCATAGACTTGAAAGCTTAGCTGCGGTCCTAATGTTAGCATTGAATGTATATTTTACAAAAAAAGACTGCAAATTGTCAGTTGCATTTCTGGGACGGATTTTGTTTGTGTGCACACGCTCTAGGTGATACAGCCTGCAAGTCAGATAAAAATATGTTCTGGTAAACAATTAATAGAAACATAAGCTCCCGGCACTTGTTTATTTTTGGGGTTCAAAAAATACAACAGGTCCTTTTAAGATTTCCCACTTTTTTTGACTGTCCATCAATGCACCATTCAAACAAGTGAAACAAATTCAACAAAGTGAAACTTGTGCCACGGACACACAAATCTCAAAGTTTTCTTCTTTCACCTCATTTTTGTTCCCAAATGCTGATAGATAGATAGATTGATTTATTGATTTATTAGTAGGTTGCACAGTGAAGTACATATTCCGTACACTTGACCACTAAATAGTAACACCCGAATACGTTTTTCAACTTGTTTAAGTCGGGGTCTACTTAAATTGATTCATGATACAGATATATACTATCAGATATACTATCATCATAATACAGTCATCACACAAGATAATCACCATACATTGAATTATTTACATTATTTACAATTTGGGGATGTGTGTGTGTGTGTGGGGGGGGGGGGGGGGGGGGGGGGTTAGGTTTGGTTGTTAACATCAGTCATCAACAATTGAGAACAGAGAAATGGATATTGAAACAGTGTAGGTCTGACTTGGTAGGATATGTACAGCAAGTAGTGGACATAGAGAGAGAGAGAGAGATCAGAAGGCATAAGAAAAGTATCTACATTTGATTATTTACATTTGATTATTAACAATCCGGGGAGGGTGTTAGTTTAGGGTTGAAGTTGCCTGGAGGTGTACTTTTATTGCGGTTTTGAAGGAGGATAGAGATGCCCTTTCTTTTACACCTGTTGGGAGCGCATTCCACATTGATGTGGCATAGAAAGAGAATGAGTTAAGACCTTTGTTAGATCGGAATCTGGGTTTAACGTGGTTAGTGGAGCTCCCCCTGGTGTTGTGGTCATAGCGGTCATTTACGTTAAGGAAGTACCGGTAGTTTGACATGTACTTCGGTATCAGGGAGGTGTAGCGGATTGTATAGACTAGGCTCAGTGCAAGTTGTTTTACTCTGTCCTCCACCCTGAGCCAGCCCACTTTGGAGAAGTGGGTAGGAGTGAGGTGGGATCTGGGGTGAAGGTCTAGAAGTAATCTGACTAGCTTGTTCTGGGATGTTTGGAGTTTAGATTTGAGGGTTTTGGAGGTGCTAGGGTACCAGGAGGTGCATGCGTAGTCGAAAAAGGGTTGAACGAAAGTTCCCACTAGAATCCTCATGGTGATTTTGTTGACCAGAGAGGAGATTCTATAGAGAAATTTCGTTCGTTGGTTGATAGATAGATAGATAGATAGATAGATAGATAGATAGATAGATAGATAGATAGATAGATAGATAGATAGATAGATAGATAGATAGATAGATAGTACTTTATTGATTCCTTCAGGAGAGTTCCCTCAGGAAAATTTAAATTCCAGCAGCAGTGTACAAAATTGAGATCGAATTTAAAAAGTAAAAAGTAAATAATGGGGGTATAAATGGAAACAAAATAGAAAAATATTACAATAGAATAAAAATAAAAAGCAACAATGAGAATAAAAATATAACAGTAAAATAAGAATATAACAAGAGAAACTAGGCAGTAGTGACCATGTTATGAAAAAGTATTGCACTGTTATTGTTTTTGCATCCCCTGTCATCCTAGTATCCCCCCTCCCTCCCAGAGAGGAGTTGTACAGTCTAATGGCGTGTGGGACAAAGGAGTTTTATAGTCTATTAGTTCTGCACGGGAATGTTAAAAGACCAAATCTTAAGAAATGTAACTTTAACTTAACTTCAACTTAGCGCAAACAAACTTTTGCCACTTTTAACCATTAAATCTTGTCATGACCTGCTTCTTGTGTTTCATTATTTTCTGTCTATGTTTCCTTTCTGTCGCTCTTATTTTTGTTCCACTTCCGGTCTGGCTCCACCACTCAACTGGCCTAAGCGCTGCCTTCCTCACCTGTCCCTGATTGAAAATGCACACCTGTTCCGGGTTGCCAATCAGGCTTCTTTATATACAGTACCAGCCTCGGCAGCCCGTCAGGGGTGGATTGTTTCTTGCATGTTGTTGCTTTATTTGTCTTGCTTTGTACCTGCATACCTTTCCTTATGCTTGTTGTGCACTTCCCTGCTGCACTCTCTTCTTACCTGTACGTCATCTGCTGTCTTCGCATCTTGGGGTCACAACTACTGCAACTATGCGGCACCGTGCCAAATCCCACCCTCTCCGATGTAACTACCACTGATTAAGACACAAAAACACTTCATGACACTATTGATATTTTTTCAGATGTGGCACACAGTTCTTCAACAATGCCGTGCATACATTTCATGCCAGAAACCGCCACTGCCTGCCTGTTTTTGCAATGATGTTATATCACTAATTGTAATTTAAATGTGTCTCTGCATTAAATGATAAATAAATGATAAATGGGTTGTACTTGTATAGCGCTTTTCTACCTTCAAGGTACTCAAAGCGCTTTGACACTACTTCCACATTTACCCATTCACACACACATTCACACACTGATGGAGGGAGCTGCCATGCAAGGCACCCATCAGGAGCAAGGGTGAAGTGTCTTGCTCAGGACACAACGGACATGACGAGGTTGGTACTAGGTGGGGATTGAACCAGGGACCCTCGGGTTGCGCACGGCCACTCTACCACTGCGCCACGCCGTCCCTTGAACGCTCACGTCCTCGCTTCCTTGTTTACATTTACAGAGATGTCCATTTAGGGTGACAGTCTCTAATTCAGTGTGTTTCAACCTTTTTTGAGCCAAGGCACATTTTTTTCATTGAAAAAATGCGGAGGCACACCACCGGCAGAAAACGTTAAAAAATGAAACTCAGCTGCTGATACTGACAGTAAAAAGTTGTTCTGGAAATTGTTGGATATGAATTCAAACCATAACCAAGCATGCATCACTATAGCTCTTGTCTCAAAGTAGGTGTACTGTCACAACCTGTCACATCACGCCGCAACTTATTTTGAGTTTTTTTGTGTTTTCCAGTGTGTAGTGTTTTAGTTCTTATCTTGTTCTACTATTTTGGTGGCTTTTCCTGTTTTTTTGGTATTTTTCTGTTGCAGTTTCATTTCTTCCCTGAGCGCTATTCCCCGCACCTGCTTTGTTTTAGCAACCAAGACTATTTCAGTTGTTTTCATCCTTCTTTGTATGGACATTGTTGATTGTCTGATGTACTTTGTGGACGCTTTCTCTGCTCCACACGCCGTAAGTCTTTGCTGTCGTCCAGCATTCTGTTTTCATTCTGCCACCTACTGATATGGAAGAGTATTACACGGTTACTCTGCCTAGCTCTAGACAGCACAGACACTCAACAATGGCACATTATTTGCGGATTATAATTACTGGCTTGCAAAAAAAATAGGTGAAATGACATAATCTCCCACGACACACCAGACTGTATCTCGCGGCACACTGGACAGTGGTTGAAAAACACTGCTCCAATTGTCTCTCATCGGTTTGCTTTTATCCACTTCATGTGAGTACTCAGCACAAATAAATATGCCCCCCCACCCCCCCCCCCCCACCCCTCACTCATCCCTGTGACACCCCTAAGACAATCCCACCCTGAGTACAGTAATTGCATATGAGATCAATGTCCAAAACCGCCACTGGTTGGCAGTAACTGCGACAGTCCATAAGGACAGCTTTACACAGATAAACTGTATATAGTTCCTTCATTAAAACATTAACTAGTTCCTTAAATGCGCAGCACAAGGAAGCAGACTCTTAAATGTATTTGTATCTAGATTATGTCTACTTCAATTCATTTTGCAATGTACAATATAACTTTGCAAACAGCCACCTAACTTTTTTCTGCAAACATGTAACCGAGTGGCTGCACTGCAGATTAGGACAGGATTGCCAGTCGGCAAAAACTCCATCTTGTAGTCATAATTGCATATTGGGACTCACAAATGAGTGTGCTGGGAATGTGAGTTTGGCATCTGAAATGTGTATCTGTTTTTTTCTGAGAGCTCACTTGCTAACCACAAGTTTTTAATGGAGCGCTGAAGATGGTGCCATATTTCTCAAGATGAAAATCTCACATTTGAGTCGGTGTGTGTGACAGGATACAGTTGTACTAAGTATGTGTAAAAATGATAGAGGCGGACATAACTTGTATTTATTTGTATTTATTCAACCATTGCAACCACATCACAAGCTTGCACTTACATCAGGGTTTCCCAAACTGAAGGTTGCCACCCAAAGATTGGTTGCAGGTCAATTTGTGGGGTGTCGTAAGCTTATTAAATCCTCAGAAATAGGTTGCTTATTTTTCGGACCATGAGGCGCTCCAGGATTATAAGGCGCACTGTCCATGAGCAGGTCTATTTTTATACATTAGGGGCATTTAAGGGGTGATATTATGATTTGTTTTTCTACATATAAAGCATTTCCTTGTGGTCTACGTAACATGTATTGATGGTTCTTTGGTCAAAATGTTGCATGGATTATGTTTTACAGACCACCTTCAAGCCGCTTTCTGACCGTCTCGTCAGGATGCGCCGTTTTGTGGGCGGTTTTATTTACGTGACTTCACTTCGATAGCGTCTTCTCCCCATCATCTTTTTTGTACCGGCAGTTTTTAGCGCTTCCATAGCGAGTCTACTTTTAGATTAAGGTAAGTATGCCCCTTTGTATAAGAAATGGCAACAGCGGAGGATGAATGCTCCACAACAAGAGAATGGAGAAGAAGAAAGAACTTATTGACTATGGCATTGGCGCAGACCACAATGGCAGACGCGTGCAAATTTTTCGGAACTTATGCAGATCCCAAATACACAACACCAGGTACTCATAAGTAAGAACATTTGGTTTTGCATAATATGTCTGCTAATAGGTGTCATTTTGGGGTCCTTATACACACACCATAATAATACCTGTATGTTAAAGCACAGTAAGTCTGACTACGGTAGCTGTAATGCTCCGACAATCCATCAAGCGGTGTGGTTTTGTAGTTTACCAAAGTTGTACTAAAACGACTTTTGAGGGATGTGTAATGTTCTATATTTTTAATGAAACATCTTCTAACCTGTACTTGTTAGCGTCATGTGTTGACAGGCGTCAACCTGCAGTCCACATGTATCTCTTATGTGTCTACTAGTCACACTTTACACAATGTATTTTGGTAAATTGGTACCAACCACAATTAATACATACAGTACATTAGGCGCACCGCGTTATAAGGCGCGCTGTCCATTTTTGAGAAAATGAAAGGATTTTAAGCGGGTCTTATAGTCCGAAAATTGTGGTACCCAACAGTGGTTGAACTTGTATGTTGGTCGTCTAGAAGTTCTTCGTTTTTTTGTGCACTACGAGCTGCACAGATTTTCATTTCTAATCAATAAATGACCATTGTAATTGCACGCTGTGTCCTGCCTCTGCATCCTGGGGTCACGCTAAGAACGCTAACCCAGAATGTAACATATGTACAGCCATGACCAGACATCAAAAAGAAAGTGGTTGATGAAAGCACACAAGTCAGTCTACATATGTGTAATAATTAGTGCATACAACAGCTGTAAAGTCATAAGACAGGTTCTTAGAAATAAAAATACTGGAAAAATGACGTATAATTCCGCCCGATTGTAGCTGAGATAGGCTCCAGCGCCCCCCGCGACCCCGAAGGGAATAAGCGGTAGAAAATGGATGGATGGAAGTAACAATTTGTTTGATGCTCAACATCCTAAACAACCTGCAGCCACACAGAGCTTCAAAAGGAAAGCATTTATGACTTATACATCAACATATAAGTCAGCATCTAAATCAAAGTTATTGATAAATCCTGCACCTCCACATTAAATGTATGATCTTTTTTGCAAGCTTTGTAATTGTTTCATGGTACGGTGAAATCAAAGACAGCCATGAAAAGAAAATTACGAGCACACAAAGAATGATGAAATAGGGCAGAGCGTAAAAGAAGGCAGGAAACTGTTTGAAAACACATCAGTGACTGAAATGAGTGGTTACATTGTAATCACAGTTTGAATTAATCACTTTAAAAAAAAACACCCGTTTCTTACCAGATGATTTTAATTATACTGTATTCATATTCCTGGAAGCTGCAGGTGCCACCAGACTGGAAACTACAATTATACCACACAAGTTAATTGCATTCATTCATGTTTTAATGTATAAGTGTCTCTTTTTAACATAAAATAAACTTTATAGATAGGTGATACAATTATTTCCCCTTGCAGGATAATGAAATTAACTGTTAAAATGAGCACTGCTACAGTATAGCGTTAGTTGTGTGCTACTATAGCTAGTTCAACTGCAGCCTTTGAGCATCATGTCTTGTCAGGTCTGTAAAGCAGCAAGAATATTTTTGACCCACAGCTTGTTTTTGATTCTCGAAATAAAATTATATAATAATAATTTTTTAACCCCCGCTTGAGAGATCTAGTTTCCAATCGCATAATCCACGTGGGTTAGTCCAACTTTTCAAAAACCTAACACGGCCAATTTAAAGTGTTTTCCATGGACTGTAGGAGGCATATTTAGAGCCGAAATATTTGAGAAATTGGACTAATTTCGTGCATGGACACATACTATTTGGGATTCTAAAGGCTTTGAATCCTTCGCATCTGGACCATTCAGATTGTCTAATAAGATGTTTCACCTATCACACAAGCATGTTTATCAGTTCATGTTCACAGGCTTAGATAGGACAGATTTAGTCAAAGCACCTGCTCGAATCCAAAGTATTTCTCCTGTAGAAATACAATTTGAACAGTCTGTTTGCGATTGATTCAATGCCCTAAGAATACAATGACCTGGGATGAATGATAATATTCAAAAACATGTTGTCTGTGAGATACCGTCTTTATACAAAAAAAACTCTTCATATTCGACACCATGTTGAACAGGGATCAAATCCACTCCTGGGTGAATTTAATGTATCTTCATTTAAAATCCAGCATCATAGAAATGTATTTAAGATGTCCAGTGAAACGCCCGCCTGTCAGATCGCACCAGCTGGTGCCGCATTTCAATTTGGCACAGACAACAGTGCTAAATTATGTTTGACGGCTGATGGCTGACTCCTGTGGAGAGAAGAGGGACACAAGCCAGATGTAATACTTTCACACATGTATTCTGCTCCTTTCATCTTGTTCCTGCAACACTCGATTTACAGTGCCAGAATAAAATAGGCTGGAGTGCGCTCTGCGGAACATCTCTCGTCCTTTGCTTCAACTTCGTCAGGATATTTATATAGACTTACACTTAGACTTAGACTTCCTTTTTATTGTCATTCAAATTTGAACTTTACAGCACAGATAAGAACGAAATTTCGTTACATAAGCTCATGGTAGTGCAGGATAAAAAAGCAATAAGGTGCATGTATAAATAAATAAATATATATAAATAATATATAAATATATATATAATAAATAAATATATATAAATAAATAAATAGATTACTGTACAGATAAATATATTGCACTTTTTCACATGCGTCCACGTTTATGGATGTATGTTATATTGTCTTTTTTATTCCAGCGAGTTAATCCATTTTGGGGGAAGTTGAGGGGATAATTTAATTATGATGCGTTCAAGAGTCTTACGGCCTGAGGGAAGAAGCTGTTACAGAACCTGGAGGTTCTGCTTCGGAGGCTGCGTAACCTCTTTCTAGAGTCCAGCAGTGAAAACAGTCCTTGGTGGGGGTGGGAGGAGTCTTTGCAGATTTTCTGAGCCTTGGTCAGGCAGCGGCTTTTTGAGATCTCCTGGATAGGAGGAAGAGGAGTCCTGATGATCTTTTCCACCGTCCTCACCACTCTCTGGAGAGACTTCCAGTCTGAGGCATTGCAGGCTCCAGTCCAGACAGAGATATATATACATATATATATGAAGATATACAAATGTTTCGACATGCAGTGATCAGATAAAAAACACTCAAAGCAGTCACTTGATAAATACTCCAAAAGAACTGACTTATCCACATGCAAGTATTTTTTTCTCTGAACAAAAGTGCTTGCTCACCCAACTTGTATTGGCGAAACGTATCATATTATCTATATCCAAAACTGTGGCAGTGGTACGCATGCTCCGCCTTGTGGTACGCCAAAGAATCACTTGATTAAGGTACAGTGTTCTATGTTCCTATATTTAAACACAATGTTACTGTTCAAACTATGTGGAATTTTACAGTGACCAACAATAAATAAATATATTTGTTAAATAAAACCTCTCCCTTTTAATGAGTTATTGGGCCGACGACGCTATTTTAATGTTGGTCATTATGGTGGTACTTGGAGAGCCAAGTTTAAAAAAGTGAAAAAAGTTTGAAAACCACTGATCTACAGTATATAATATCACATGTTTAATATACAACAATGCCTCCTCACTTTGGCTTAGTAAAACATTAAGGTGAATTTGTTTGACTTTACTGACACACTGACGGCTATATAATCTTTAATAGAAGACAAGAACACATATTTATGGTGGACTTTTATGTCCAGACTGTAGCTACAAACAAAAATTAGATCAGCGTCCTTTGATGCTGAAAAATAATGTATTTCCTGTAAAAATAAGGATTTCCGTTTCCATAGCAGCGCACTTCCGACTTACAGCATCTACTGTGTGTTCCTACTTCCGCAAACAAACACGCGAGTGTCTTCTAATCATGGCAGACTTGGTAACAGAAGATGACTATTATTAGACAAATGAGGATTTACATCTTTTTGAATCGGAATATACAAAGGAGGATGAACTGCTACGATTTGATCACGCTGCAAATCTGAAACTTTTGAGCCAAGCTATGCCAAATTATTGGATTGCCCAAATCAACTGGAAGCGTCCCCGGCCAGCTTGACCAAACGAACAATTGTCCATCGAGTAGGTCACTATACTGTTGTTCATAATACATGCAGCACATCATGTGTGTTATTACAACTACCATACATACGCTGTCGAGCTAGCTGTGTACAAACAAAACATGAAATGTGGGCTAATATTTTACAGATACTGTAATATGATTGTTCATGTATTTCAATCAGTACAGATTGGTGTTATATCGCATTGTGTTGTGCATTACAAACTCAAACGCGTTTCGTGCTGACGTAGAAGCGAGCTTATCTCTTGCCATAGTTAGCTTTCACGGCTAATACCGTAGCACGCCGATGTGTTACTACGATAGAAAAGTTCCTTCGTGTTCGCTCTTACAATAACAATGTTGCTACAGCTGTTATGTACTGGGGGGAGTAGACGGCACAGACCACAAAGAGGGCGTAGTTTAGCTCTATGATTTATTAAATATATATATATATATAATAACAAAAAATATTAATAAACAAACTAGAGAATGTAGTGTGACAAAATCCAAGAGTGTATATGGTGTGTGACTATGTGAGGGAATTAATTGTTGTGTGTTACCGGGAGTGTTGAGCGAGAGGCAGAAGTCCTGGAGGGGAAAAGACAGGCTCTAATGTCCGTGAGACAGGCAGGTTGTCGGGGGTACTGCAAGATGTCAAAAGGTCCGTGTCCAAGCGGATCGAGGGAGGCAGTCCGGAATCCAGAGGGGAACAAACAAGGAAGACGAGACGCACTGCTCGTCATGGACTTAAACAAGTTGAAAAACTTATTTGGGTGTTACCATTTAGTGGTCAATTGTACGGAATATGTACGATTGTAGCTGAGAAGCTTTTTGTATTATTAGGTCCATCAGTGCTAAATATTATAAACTTATCACTCTCCTCTGGCACTGTTCCCCTAGCATTCAAGAAAGCGGTTATTCATCCTCTGCTCAAAAGACCTAACCTTGATCCTGACCTCATGGTAAACTACCGACCGGTGTCCCACCTTCCCTTTATTTCGAAAATCCTCGAAAAAATTGTCGCACAGCAGCTAAATGAACACTTAGTGTCTAACAATCTCTGTGAACCTTTTCAATCCGGTTTCAGGGCAAATCACTCTACGGAGACAGCCCTCGCAAAAATGACTAATGATCTACTGCTAACGATGGATTCTGATGCGTCATCTATGTTGCTGCTTCTTGATCTTAGCGCTGCTTTCGATACCGTCGATCATAATATTTTATTAGACCGTATCAAAACACGTATTGGTATGTCAGACTTAGCTTTGTCGTGGTTTAACTCTTAACTTACTGACAGGATGCAATGCGTCTCCCATAATAATGTGACCTCGGACTATGTTAAGGTAACGTGCGGAGTTCCTCAGGGTTCGGTTCTTGGCCCTGCACTCTGTAGTATTTACATGCTGCCGCTAGGCGACATCATACGCAAATACGGTGTTAGCTTTCATTGTTATGCTGATGACACCCAACTCTACATGCCCCTAAAGCTGACCAACACGCCGGATTGTAGTCAGCTGGAGGCGTGTCTTAATGAAATTAAACAATGGATGTCAGCTAACTTCTTGCAACTCAACGCCAAGAAAACGGAAATGCTGATTATCGGTCCTGCTAAACACCGACAATTATTTAATAATACCACCTTAACATTTGACAACCAAACAATTACACAAGGCGAATCAGTAAAGAATCTGGGTATTATCTTCGACCCAACTCTCTCGTTTGAATCACACATTAAGAGTGTTACTAAAACGGCCTTCTTTCATCTCCGTAATATCGCTAAAATTCGTTCTATTTTATCCACTAGCGACGCTGAGATCATTATTCATGCGTTCGTTACGTCTCGTCTCGACTACTGTAACGTATTATTTTCGGGTCTCCCTATGTCTAGCATTAAAAGACTACAATTGGTACAAAATGCGGCTGCTAGACTTTTGACAAGAACAAGAAAGTTTGATCATATTACGCCTATACTGGCTCACCTGCACTGGCTTCCTGTGCACTTAAGATGTGACTTTAAGGTTTTACTACTTACGTATAAAATACTACACGGTCTAGCTCCGTCCTATCTTGTCGATTGCATTGTACCATATGTCCCGGCAAGAAATCTGCGTTCAAAGAACTCCGGCTTATTAGTGATTCCCAGAGCCCAAAAAAAGTCTGCGGGCTATAGAGCGTTTTCTATTCGGGCTCCAGTACTATGGAATGCCCTCCCGGTAACAATTAGAGATGCTACCTCAGTAGAAGCATTTAAGTCCCATCTTAAAACTCATTTGTATACTCTAACCTTTAAATAGCCCCCCTGTTAGACCAGTTGATCTGCCGTTTCTTTTCTTTTCTCCTCTGCTCCCCTATTCCTTGTGGAGGGGGGGGGGGGGCACAGGTCCGGTGGCCATGGATGAAGTGCTGGCTGTCCATTGTCGGGACCCGGGGTGGACCGCTCGCCTGTGCATCGGCTGGGAACATCTCTGCGCTGCTGACCCGTCTCCGCTCGGGATGGTGTCCTGCTGGCCCCACTATGGACTGGACTCTTACTATTATGTTGGATCCACTATGGACTGGACTCTCACAATATTATGTCAGACCCACTCGACATCCATTGCTTTCGGTCTCCCCTAGAGGGGGGGGGTTACCCACATATGCGGTCCTCTCCAAGGTTTCTCATAGTCATTCACATCGACGTCCCACTGGGGTGAGTTTTTCCTTGCCCTTATGTGGGCTTTGTACCGAGGATGTCGTTGTGGCTTGTGCAGCCCTTTGAGACACTTGTGATTTAGGGCTATATAAATAAACATTGATTGATTGATAGGCTCCAGCGCCCCCCGTGACCCCGAAGGCAATAAGCGGTAGAAAATGGATGGATGGATGGATGTACTGTACTGTGCAATCTACTAATAAATCCATCCATCCATCCATCTTCTTCCGCTTATCTACTAATAAAAGTTTCAATCAATCAATCAAAAACGCAGAAACGGGGATTTGTGTACGCGAATAGAAGATTGCGTTCTGGCCCGGGATAACAGGTTGTGCAGGCTTTTGAAGGCAGGACCTCTGATCAACTTCAGGTGTGCTGATTGCCGGTGATTGACTGCAGCTGCTGGCTGCAGCAGGACTGACACGTGCAGGTGCGCTCTTGGAGGCGCAGTCAGCAGAGCGCACAGATGAGGGCGCATTGGAATGCGCCCTGGCCATGACAACAGCTTGGTTGTTATACAGGTTGAGGAACGTAAATTAAGTATTGTTGGCAGTTTTTGAATGCATTTTAAAGTGATTTAGAGGTAGAAATGTTTGCTTCCGTTAGCTGCATTGCTAGCCACCTAGAACGAGCCGATTGGTATATATTAGAAAGCGGAAAAAAAAACAATGTTTTTTTGTCTTCTTGTTTCTCATAATGATTGTGGACGATAGGAAAATTTTATAGAAAGTGCAGTTCCCCATTAACAGAATACTGGAAAATGCAGGCAAGTCATTACTCAACATGATCAAACTTGTGTTGTAAAGAAATAAACACTACAACCATCACAGAGAAAATGGGTAAATACACACGCACAAGGCAGCTACTAGTAGTATGGGGGAATAATGAACACTTTGTTGACTTTGTTGTTGTCATGTAATCCTAACAACTAGGGACAACAAGTTCCGCAACGCTTGCTGGGAAGTTTAGCGTCAAGTCCTTCCGACATTACATTATTGTAATGATCTGCTTGTGGTCAAGGACAAACACATCCGCCGTATTACTGCCATCATTTTGGTAACTAGCTGTAACAACACACACAACTCAGCCACAACTCATGCCAGTCACTACAAATCTTCCGAATACCGCCGTTATCTGATAAAGGGTTTACTAACGAGTAAACATCCAGTGTGGCAAGTGTAAAACAATACTGTTCAGTTAAGTGTCTTTCAACTTTTACTTTCTGAGAAGCAGTGTCCTCTACAGTGGACATTTGTTTATATCAATTTGGAAAATGCTGTTTTTGTTTACTGACAATTGTACTTTTAATCATGTAGATACCTCACAAATTGATGATCAGCATCGTTGGCTTCAAATATATATCCCGAGTGATGGTTTATCAAGTGGCTTCTCCTTTTCCTCGTATTTCCTGCGGTGTGCAGTGTCTGTGCTCCCAGCCGGACAGTTTCCCTCCGCTCTGTGTGGGTTTAGAAACGCTCGAGACAAAGGTGGCCCGCTTTGCTTAGCAGTACGCAGACTTAATTACCTACGCCAAAGAGTTTATGGTTTTTGCCAGGGTTTTTTTGTCTGTTAGCTACATAACTCAAAAAGCTATGGACAGATTTTAAAGACATTTTCAGGATATGTCCAAAAAAAAAACACTTTCTTGTATCTACTACGAACACACTTCTCCCGCATGCTTCCTCTTTTCCTCCGCTTTAAGGTGTTGCACGCCCCCACCTTGCCCTCCCACGCACTGCGCAGAGGATTTTGAGAGGTGTAGTTCTTTCAGACTGACCAAGGCAAAACTGATGAAAAAAAAAAAGAAAAAATCTACACCCACCAAGTTTTCGTTTGATGCCGTCACACATCACTGCATTATTGGGAAGACTTTAATTTATATATATATATATATATATATATATATATATATATATATATATATATCTCGTCTTTTTCGGAGTAAAAGTCGCTCCGGAGTATAAGTCGCACCGGCCGAAAATGCATAATAAAGAAGGAAAAAAACATGTATAAGTCGCACTGGAGTATAAGTCGCATTTTTGGGGGAAATTTATTTGATAAAACCCAACACCAAGAATAGACATTTGAAAGGCAATTTAAAATAAATAAAGAATAGTGAACAACAGGCTGAATAAGTGTACGTTTTATGAGGCATAAATAACCAGTGTTGGGACTAACGCGTTACAAAGTAACGCGTTACTGTAACGCCGTTAGTTTCGGCGGTAACTAGTAATCTAACGCATTATTTTTTTATATTCAATAACTCAGTTACCGTTACTACATGATGCGTTACTGCGTTATTTTACGTTACTTTTTATGTAGTATCGGCTAGAAACTGAGGATCTGAGTGTGTTTTATTCCAGCGAAGCAGAGACGTGCTTCTGATTCTTCCTCTGCGCTCTCTGTGTGTGCGTGTGACTGTGTGTCTGAGTGTGGGAAGGGGAGGGGAGGGGAGGGGAGGGGAGGGGAGGGGAGGGGAGGGGAGGGGGGGTGCGCAATACAACCGTTGGCCAACAAAAAAGTAACCACAGAACACTATACGCCTATACGGTATAGTGTTCTGTGGTTACTTTTTGGTTGGCCAAGCGGACGTGACGACAGGCTGTCCTCACTCAGATCCGCACAGACCGGGAGGGGGCGTGCCTTAAAATCGGCAGAAATTTGGAGAATGGTTGTCCCAGGGAGAGGCAGTGAAATTCGGGAGGGTTGGCAAGTATGAGATATTCTCACTTCTTTTCTTTTGTCGAGCACAAAGAAAAGAACATTTTAGTTAAATGTAAGTTGTGTCTTGGATCAAAGATCCCATCTACTGCCCAAAACAACAATTCAAATCTGCCTGGTTAGGCTCTGTGTATGTCACGTGTGCCTTCCTTAGGTGAAGCCAGCTTTACAGCTATGTTGTTGATTGATTGATTGATTGATTGAAACTTTTATTAGTAGATTGCACAGTACAGTACATATTCCGTACAATTGACCACTAAATGGTAACACCCAAATAAGTTTTTTAACTTGTTTAAGTCGGGGTCCAGATACAGATATATACTATCAAATATATACTAACATCATAATACAGTCATCACACAAGATAATCATCAGGGTATATACATTGAATTATTTACATTATTTACAATCCGGGGTGTGGGATATGGAGGGGGGTGGGGGGGGGGGGGTAAGTTTGGTTGGTATCAACACTTCAGTCATCAACAATTGCATCATCAGAGAAATGGACATTGAAACAGTGTAGGACTGACTTGGTAGGATATGTACAGCAAGTAGTGGACACAGAGAGAGAGATCAGAAAGTATAAGAAAAAGTGTCTACATTTGATTATTTACAATCCGAAGAGGTATTATGTGGAAGGGAGGGTGTTAGTTTAGGGTTGTAGTTGCCTGGAGATGTTCTTTTAGTGCGGTTTTAAAGGAGAATAGAGATGCCCTTTCTTTTACACCTGTTGGGAGTGCATTCCATATTGAAGTGGCATAGAAAGAGAATGAGTTAAGACCTTTATTAGTTCGGAATCTGGGTTTAACGTGGCTAGTGTTAGTGTTATTATGCTGTTTGTTACTTATGTATGTTATGTTGCAGCTATTTAAAATACTTTTGTCAATTTGTTCTGGCCTGAATTAAATTGGCCCTTTGAAACATATCTTTGTCTTTGTGTGTTGTATGTAGAGCACATTGCTTAGCAGAGTTCAGTGATGCAAATGTATGTCAAGTTGATCAACACATTGTATTATTCTCCAGTGCAATAACAGTACTAAAATAAAGGCTAAAAGGGCATTAATGGGAGCTTTAAAAAAAAAAAAAAAGTAGAAGAAGTAACTAAATAGTTACTTTTCACAGTAGCGCATTACTTTTTGGTGTAAGTAACTGAGTTAGTAACTGAGTTACTTTTGAAATAAAGTAACTAGTAACTGTAACTAGTTACTGTTTTTCAGTAACTAACCCAACACTGTAAATAACCAACTGAGAACGTGCCTGGTATGTTAACGTAACATATTATGGCAAGAGTCATTCAAATAACTATAACATATAGAACATGCTATACGTTTACCAAACAATCTGTCACTCCTAATCGCTAAATCCCATGAAATCTTATATGTCTAGTCTCTTACGTGAACGAGCTAAATAATATTATTTGATATTTTACGGTAATGTGTTAATAATTTCACACATAAGTGGCTCCTGAGTATAAGTCGCACCCCCGGCCAAACTATGAAAAAAATATGTCCGAAAAATACGGTATACAGTATATATACTATATATATATACTGTATGTATATACAAGTTGCAAGCACATCCCCTTTTAGACATTTCAATACATTTTATATTGTTACCTTAAAACAAAAATGCAATATGCCTAAGTGTACAAAATAGTTTGCATTTAAAGTCAAGAAAGACAAACAGTGAGTCTTTCTTTCAATGACTTTATTAAATAAGTATGTGAGAGAACAAAAGGAGAAGCACTACTTGCATTGAAATTGACTTGCTGCAAACATTCTATGAAATGTGCACTTTTCACAGTTGGATTCGTTTTATTATGTAAAAACTCCTCCTACAATATCCCTTAATTTATAGTGAGAAATAGCTGCCCTTTTAAAAATGTATAACAACACTAATCATAACGCTCTAGTTCCATTTACTGTATAACATCTGGCTTATTGACTCTTAAACTAAAGTGTTTTTTTTAATGATTACTGTTGTGTGTTCAATTTTAACCTATGATTCCTTTTATTTTAGTACAGTATATTATTTTTATACTGTGTGCACTTAAAATCTGTCTTATAAAGCACTATGTGGCCTTTGTAAAAAGTCATCATAAAATGATTTTACTTGTTTGTTGCATCATTACCATGACAGAAAACAAAACAAAAAAAACATATCCAGTTAGGCAATAAAGAAATTGTGTGTTGGACTTAAATGTTATTCCATGTTGTTGTTCAATCAGCTGTCTTTAAGGCAAGACGTCAAAACCTTTTCCACCAAAGGGTTTCATTGAGAACTAGAAATGCACTTGGAAAGTGCAGACCTCCACCATGCACTTCTTATAAAAACCAACCTGAATTCAGACGGTGATTCACATCAATCCTGAAATGTAATCACTTGTTCTAATTAATGCAACCAAATATCCAAATACAGTAAAAATACAATATTTAAAGAAAAAAACAGCCCTCATGTCAACTTTATGTTAAACTGTGACAAGGTATTAGTATTTGTGCAAACTTCTCTTCTTATTCGAATCCCTTGCTTTTAAGCATTGTAAAGCTTAATTCCCTGATATTTGGTTGATATAACACATTCCAGGACACATTATAACTGCAGGTTCTCTAAAAACTAGGGTGACTCGTCGCAAACATATTTAACAATGTATCACAGTAATCACATTGAAGTCTGACATTTAGGGAAAGTCCTGTTAAATCTTTGAATAATCCTGCTAACTGCTACAGCAGCACACTTCCATTATTTATGTCAGCTGTGCATATTTTCCACATATTGTTATTCAGAAATTAGGTTATCATGGATGCTCAAGCCACTTCATGTTACCAAATGAACCCTGATCTTTTTTTTTTTTTAAATATTTGTTTATTGAAATTTTTTTACGTATACAGTTGCCAGAATTACAGTCAAGTACGTATCAAATGTCCCCCCCAACCCTCCAAATAATAACAAAATAAAACAAATAAATAAATTAAAAATAATAGAATAACCTCAGCCAAAAATCCATCCATCTATGTTCTACCACTTGTCCCTCTCTGGGTCGCGGGGGAGCGGCAGCTTATCCCAGCTGCCCTCGGGCGGAAGGCGGCGTACGCCCTGGACAATTAAGTACAGGCAAATATTGACATGAAGCCACAGACAACTGCTCCCCTGAATGGGCCCATAAAGTTACAACAATACACAAACGCAAACAAAGGGCCCATTAATTATCTACATTTCAATTATGTTTAAATCAGGATTAAATTGAAGATCCCTCTTGTTTACATATTTTAGGAAAGCACCCCATAATTTATTGATATTTTGCACAACAATCATATCCAATTTAAGGAAATAAAGAATATCTCTAATCTAGGGAGTGTAGCAAGAAGGCGCTTTAGCCTCACAATTAAACTCAGTTGACTCAATAGACCTGCATGACTGTCAGTAGTACTTACATTCTTACTGCTAGGGAGAGAACACCAGCTTGTTAGTCTAATAAAAAGCCCAAAGCCTCTACCCCAAATAGTCTAAGGACAGCTAACATTTACTTTGGGTGTGACTTTTTAGATATTTTACCCCTCAAAAATCCTGAACTACCAAGGTGTTACTGTTTGGGTTAATGTTTTTTTCTTAATATGCCAAGGGCCAACAAAAAAATCTATAACTGCAGTTCATAAACAGCCTTTGGGCTGCACTTTGGACACCCTGCTCAAAGACTTTTAATGCCCTAAAAGAGATTTAAAAAACAAACAAACATGGTAACACTTTAGTATGGGGAACACATATTCACCATTAATTAGTTGCTTATTAACATGCAAATTAGTAACATATTGGTTCTTCTTCTACTTATTAATGCCTTATTCTCCATGGCCTTATTCTACAACCAGTAAGCCATTAAGTACCGTATTTTCCGCACTATAAGGCGCACCGGATTATTAGCCGCACCTTCAATGAATTACATATTTCATAACTTTGTCCACCAATAAGCCGCCCCGGATTATAAGCCGCGCCTACGCTGCGCTAAAGGGAATGTCAAAAAAACAGTCAGATAGTTCAGTCAAACTTTAATAATATATTGAAAACCAGCGTTCTAACAACTCTGTCCCAAAATGTACGCAAATGTGCAATCACAAACATAGTAAAATTAAAAATGGTGTAGAGCAATAGCAACATAATGTTGCTCGAACGTTAATGTCACAACACACAAAATAAACATAGCGCTCACCTTCTGAAGTTATTCTTCATTCGTAAATCCTTCGAATTCTTCGTCTTCGGTGTCCGAATTGAAAAGTTGCGCAAGCGTGGGATCCAAAAATGGCCGGCTCCGTCTCGTCGAAGTCATCGGATTCAGTGTCGCTGTTGTTGTGCAGCAGTTCTGTGAATCCTGCCTTCCGGAAAGCTCGGACCACAGTTGTGACCGAAATATCTGCCCAGGCATTTACGATCCACTGGCAAATGTTGGCGTATGTCGTCCGGCGCTGTCTGCCCGTCTTAGTGAAGGTGTGTTCGCCTTCGGAGCTGTGTGAAAAAAGCCACCCGGCCTCTTCGCGTAAACTTCCCTTAACCACTCGCTCATCTTTTCTTCATCCATCCATCCCTTCGAGTTAGCTTTTATGATGACGCCGGCTGGAAAGGTCTCTTTTGGCAAGGTCTTCCTTTTGAATATCACCATGGGTGGAAGTTAGCATGGCAAGCTAGAACCACAGTGAAGGATGACTTCTCATTCCCTGTGGTGCGAATATTCACCGTACGTGCTCCCGTTCCACAGTGCGGTTCACAGGAATATCAGTTGCTGTGAAATACGGTAGTAATCCGTGTGCGGATGGAGAGATTGCGTCTTTTTATGAACCGGATCCTTTTCGCTTAGTAGGAGCCATTTTGTGGTCTTTACAGATGTAAACAGGAAATGAAACGTACGGTGATATCCGCGCGTTTTTTCTTCTTCTTCCGGGGGCGGGCGGTAGCTTACAGTAGAAGAAGAAGCGCTTCCTGTTCTATGGGGGCGGGTGCTTACCTTGGCGGTTGCTTGCGTAGAAGAAGAAGCGCTTCCTGTTCTACCGGGAAAAAAGATGGCGGCTGTTTACCGAAGTTGCGAGATCGAAACTTTATGAAAATGAATCGTAATAAAGCGCACCGGGTTATAAGGCGCACTGTTAGCTTTTGAGAAAATTTGTGGTTTTTAGGTGCGCCTTATAGTGCGGAAAATACGGTAAGAGTTTTCCCTCAATAACCTCAGAATTATTGCTTATTAGTAACCCTAACCCTTATATGTTCTCCTAGTGTCCAAAAAAACTCTAAATTAAGTCTGTGTTACTTTAATAAGCAACTAATTAATGGTGAATATGTTCCCCATACTAAAGTGTTACCAAAAAATGTAATTGTCATTTCAATTTGACGAAATTCTCATTCTTGTATAGTGATAATGAGTGAATAAGCACACAAAACAAATATAATTGTCATGTCTGTGTGATCATGTTTTGTTTTAGTCATGTTTTGTTTTGTTTAGTTATTGGACTCTTTAGTTTCTGTTTACACTCCATTGTTTTTGTTTCCATGACTACCCATTAGTTTCCACCTGTCATGTCACGCACCTGTCTCACGCTTTGCACTCGCACACCTGTCACTAATCATTTCACTGCTATTTAAGCCTGTCTGTGTCTGTTGATCGTCCTGGTGACATTATCATATCTATCTATCCTTTCTACCTCTGCTACCTGTCATGCCAAGCCATTGTTTCATGCACGTTTTTCATGCCACAGTAAGTGTTGTATATTTCATGTTTAGCGTTTTTGTTTCATTAGCCAAGTTTTTGTACTTCCGCCTTGTGCGCGCTTTTCGTTTGTTCTTTTTGTTAGTGTAAAATTAAACATGTATTTACCTTCACGCCATGTCCAGTCCAGCTTTACTTGCATCTCGGGAAAACAACCACACCACAGTCCCAGTCTTGACAATAATGTAGAGATGTTATGTCATTATAAACCCCATTCAGCTGTTTTGGGCTCAAAATTCAAATAAGAAAAAAAATAGGCTTCGACTCATCAGTTGGGAACAACTCAATGAGTTAAACACCATGTGACGCTCTGAGAGCAAACTCAGAGAAAAATTAATTGAAATTGAAAGAGAAAGACAGGAGGGGAGAGACAACGAGAAGAGATGAGAAATGATAGAAGAAATCATTATGCCTGCGTGTGTGTGTTTGTGTGTGTGTGTGTGTGTGTGTGTGTGTGTGTGTGTGTGTGTGTGTGTGTGTGTGTGTGTGTGTGTGTGTGTGTGTGTGTGTGTGTGTTGCGTGTGCGTGTGTTGCCTGAGGAACAGTTGATGGATTTGCTGCTTGACTGCTCACACAGATTGGTGCCTGCTGTGACGGCAGCCTTGAACTGAAATTACACACACACAGACACAAACAGCACAAGAAGTACACACTTTGGCTATTTGTGTGAGCTTGTGTTTTTCTGTGTTTAAGTGTTCTTAAGTTGTGTCGAGCGGGTATGTAGCCTCTAGGAGACCATTTTCAGAAGACTGGGGAGGCAAGATGAACCAGTGAAAGCACTGGTAAAGATAATTGAACTGGTTTCTAAAGACTGATTTTCGGCAATTATCTCTGGATGTGTGATTATATTTTGTTATGAATGCTTTTTTGTTTTGCTTTAGCCAACTACATTTTGCATTGGTTCGCAAACTGCAGCCCGCGGGCCAGATACGGCCCACCTGCGTCCAAAATCTGGCCCGCGGGAAGTCCCAAGTAAAAAAAAAAGGTAACACTTTAGTATGGGGAACACATATTCACCATTAATTAGTTGCTTATTAACATGCAAATTAGTAACATATTGGCTCTTAATTAGTCATTAATAAGTACTTATTAATATCTTATTCTGCATGGCCTTATTATACAACCAGTAAGCCATTAACTAAGAGTCTTCCCTCAATAACCTCAGAATTATTGCTTATTAGTAACCCTAACCCTTTTATGGTCCCCTAGTATCCAAATAACTCTAAATTAAGTCTTTGTTACTTTAATAAGCAATTAATTAATGGTGAATATGTTCCCCATACTAAAGTGTTACCCAAAAAAAATATATATTTTTTTTTAAATTTTTTTAAATGTATATATTTTTTTTTAAATCTGTCCTTTCTAATCCATTTTCTACCATTTGTTACTCTCTGTATATATATATATATATATATATATATATATATATATATATATATATATATATATATATATATATATATATATCCCATCCATGTTCTACCGCTTGTCCCGTTCGGGGTCGCAGCAGTGCTGGAGCCTATCTCAGCTGCATTCGGGCGGAAGGCAGGATACACCCTGGACAAGTCGCCACCTCATCACAGGGCCAACACAGATAGACAGACAACATTCACACTCACATTCACACACTAGGGCTAATTTAACATATATATATATATATATATATATATATATATATATATATATAAATATATATATATATATATATATATATATATACAGCCCGATCCCCGGCCAAATTTTTTTAACCCAATGCGGCCCCCGAGTCAAAAAGTTTGGGGACCCATGACATATTGTCTCATCCCCACTTATTTTTTTTACAGAATTATGGAGATTGGAACCATATAAAACTGAAGGTGCAAGAAAAACAATATTCATGTTAATTATCGATTGTTACTCTTTTTCAAGACACATTTTTGGAAAAATATTTTCAAGGCACTTCGGGTCTGATTTATTAAGATCCAAGCACCACGCGCTAAACAGTGAGTGCAATCTATAAAATAGAATTTACTATTAGTGGCCGAGTTGCCTACGATTTACTAACACTTTTACTGCACATTTATTTTATCATCCTACCTGTTGCGTTTTGCAAAATTTTCAAACATACAGGAGACATGTACCACTTTTTATGGGCATTTTAGAAGCAGTCCTCCAGTGCATCTACGAACAATAAACCCCTTTTTTTAGCGCCGAAGATGCACTCATTGGAGAGAGGCTGCACTTACTCTGGCTCAAGGCGCAATAAGTTGTTTTCATATAAAAAATATATTTGATGTGAAATAAACAAACGTCATCAAACATATTAAGTCCTCTAGTGGAGGTGTTGGGGTTGTGGGATTCTGAAACAATCAAGCTATAGCAACACCTTAGTTATTAAAATCGCATTGCGAAAAACATTTATAAGTGCTAAAAAGGAAGGGACTTAAAGGGGTGCCTTGAGGAATGCCTCAGTTATGTAAAGCACAAGTTTGTAGCCCATTGTTCTTTGCTAGCAAGCTTAAAATGTCAATGCAATGATCTGCCAATATATATACATATATATAAGATTCCTTTATTGTCATTTTAAATAATATACAAGATTCAGTTTAAAGCACAAAGTAAAACCCGCAAGAGGTATACACACAAAAACAACAAACACTAAGAAATGTGGTCCAAGTTTCTCTGTACAACAGGAGCACTCTAAAGTATTTAGGAATTTGCTGCAAAAATGTTTGTCTCCCAAGTTTTAAAAGTAACCTGGGCTGGATTTGGCCGCCAGTTGAATATTGCTGACGTAAAGCCTTCAAAAAGGCATTCTTCTTTGATGTCAGATCACTATTTTTAGGTGACTGTTCCAATTAAACTCTTTAACATCCATCGTTTGCTCGCCACAATTTCAGTTAAATAGCTAATTGGTCAATGAGAGTTGTGGTTGCTTACTCAATTTATCTCCATAAAAAGCCCCCAGCATTCCAGCAGAGGATTGCAACCCAGGTGTTCAACCTACCAGGGTGTCAATCTCATTTCCATCGTAGGCCAAATGGCAGTTATGACTGCCCTCAGTTGGCCACTTGTAATTGCAAAATCATAAATGTATGATCGTCACTTGATGTTATTGCACAATTGCCCCTTTCATTTGATGATTTTTATATTGTGTGGCAAAAAACGGGTGGAAAAATTGCTTTGCAAACACAAGTCAAGGTGACATGCAGATATTAAAGTTTAGCTAATTTTTCATAAAGGCTTCTAATGACAAAAGCGAGCTTAGAATGTGTTTTTGCATCAAATAATATTGAGTTAAGAAGAACCTCAGTGCAGTTATTTTCTGTCAAAATTTAAACACATTTTGCAAAAATGATTAAATACTTTGACACATATTTCTATGCTTTTGTGGCTGGCCAAATGTGGCCTTGAGTTTGAATCTTGTGACATGGACAAAGACATATCAGTTTATAATAAATGATCAAGACTAAATCTTGGCTTCAAGTTGGACTTTGTTGAATTTCTATTTTTGAGTCACTTGATAATGCATCTGCACCATATTTAAAGGCCTACTGAAATGCGATGTTCTTATTTAAACGGGGATAGCAGGTCCATTCTATGTGTCATACTTGATCATTTCGCGATATTGCCATATTTTTGCTGAAAGGATTTAGTAGAGAACATCGACGATAAAGTTTGCAACTTTTGGTCGCTGATAAAAAAGCCTTGCCTGTACCGGAAGTAGCAGACTAGTAGCGTGACGTCACAGGTTGTGGAGCTCCTCACATCTGCACATTGTTTACAATCATGGCCACCAGCAGCGAGAGTGATTCGGACCGAGAAAGCGACGATTTCCCCATTAATTTGAGCGAGGATGAAAGATTTGTGGATGAGGAAAGTGAAAGTGAAGGACTAGAGGGCAGTGGGAGCGATTCAGATAGGGAAGACGCTGTGAGAGGCGGGTGGGACCTGATATTCAGCTGGGAATGACTAAAACAGTAAATAAACACAAGAAATATATATACTCTATTAGCCACAACACAACCAGGCTTATATTTAATATGCCACAAATGAATACCGCATAACAAACACCTCCCCCCTCCCGTCCATATAACCCGCCAATACAACTCTTATGGGGCGGCATGGCGTAGTGGGTAGAGCAACCGTGCCAGAAACCTGAGGGTTGCAGGTTCGCTCCCCGCCTCTTACCATCCAAAAAATCGCTGCCGTTGTGTCCTTGGGCGGGACACTTCACCCTTTGCCCCCAGTGCCACTCACACCGGTGAATTGAATGATGAATGATAGGTGGTGGTCGGAGGGGCCGTTGGCGCAAATTGCAGCCACGCTTCCGTCAGTCTACCCCAGGGCAGCTGTGGCTATGAAAGTAGCTTACCACCACCAGGTGTGAATGAATGATGGGTTCTACATGTAAAGCGACTTTGGGTACTTAGAAAAGCGCTATATAAATCCCAGTTATTATTATTATTAACTCAAACACCTGCACAACACACTCAATCCCACAGCCCAAAGTACCGTTCACCTCCCCAAAGTTCATAGATCACATATACAGGTAAAAGCCAGTAAATTAGAATATTTTGAAAAACTTGATTTATTTCAGTAATTGCATTCAAAAGGTGTAACTTGTACATTATATTTATTCATTGCACACAGACTGATGCATTCAAATGTTTATTTCATTTAATTTTGATGATTTGAAGTGGCAACAAATGAAAATCCAAAATTCCGTGTGTCACAAAATCAGAATATTGTGTAAGGGTTAAATTTTGAAGACACCTGGTGCCACAAACTAATCAGCTGATTAACTCAAAACACCTGCAAAGGGCTTTAAATGGTCTCTCAGTCCAGTTCTGAAGCCTACACAAACATGGGGAAGACTTCAGATTTGACAGCTGTCCAAAAGGCAACCATCGACACATTGCACAAGGAGGGAAAGACACAAAAGGTTATTGCTGAAGAGGCTGGCTGTTCTCAGAGCTCTGTGTCCAAACACATTAATGGAGAGGCAAAGGGAAGGAAAAACTGTGGTCAGAAAAAGTGTACAAGCGATAGGGATCACCGCGCCCTGGTCAAGATTGTGAAAAAAAAACCATTCAAAAATGTGGGGGAGATTCAGAAGGAGTGGACAGCTGCTGGAGTCAGTGCTTCAAGATCCACCACCAAGAGACGCTTGAAAGACATGGGTTTCAACTGCCGCATACCTCGTGTCAAGCCACTGTTGACCAAGAAACAGCGCGCAAAGCGTCTCACCTGGGCTAAGGAAAAAAAGAGCTGGACTGCTGCTGAGTGGTCCAAAGTCATGTTTTCTGACGAAAGCAAATTTTGCATTTCCTTTGGAAATCGAGGTCCCAGAGTCTGGAGGAAGACAGGAGAGGCACAGGATCCACGTTGCCTGAAGTCTAGTGTAAAGTTTCCACCATCAGTGATGGTTTGGGGTGCCATGTCATCTGCTGGTGTCGGTCCACTCTGTTTCCTGAGATCCAGGGTCAACGCAGCCGTCTACCAGCAAGTTTTAGAGCACTTCATGCTTCCTGCTGCTGACCTGCTCTATAGAGATGGAGATTTCAAGTTCCAACAGGACTTGGCGCCTGCACACAGCGCAAAATCTACCCGTGCCTGGTTTACGGACCATGGTATTTCTGTTCTAAATTGGCCCGCCAACTCCCCTGACCTTAGCCCCATAGAAAATCTGTGGGGTATTGTGAAAAGGAAGATGCAGAATGCCAGACCCAAAAACGCAGAAGAGTTGAAGGCCACTATCAGAGCAACCTGGGCTCTCATAACACCCTGAGCAGTGCCAGAAACTCATCGACTCCATGCCACGCCGCATTAACGCAGTAATTGAGGCAAAAGGAGCTCCAACCAAGTATTGAGTATTGTACATGCTCATATTTTTCATTTTCATACTTTTCAGTTGGCCAACATTTCTAAAAATCCCTTTTTTGTATTAGCCTTAAGTAATATTTTAATTTTGTGACACACGGAATTTTGGATTTTCATTTGTTGCCACTTCAAATCATCAAAATTAAATGAAATAAACATTTGAATGCATCAGTCTGTGTGCAATGAATAAATATAATGTACAAGTTACACCTTTTGAATGCAATTACTGAAATAAATCAAGTTTTTCAAAATATTCTAATTTACTGGCTTTTACCTGTATTTCCCCAAAGTCCCCAAAGTTACGTACGTGACATGTACATAGCGGCACGCACGTACGGGCAAGCGATCAAATGTTTGGAAGCCGCAGCTGCATGCGTACTCACGGTACCGTGTCTGCGTATCCAACTCAAAGTCCTCCTGGTAAGAGTCTCTGTTGTCCCAGTTCTCCACAGGCCAATGGTAAAGCTTGACTGTCATCTTCCGGGAATGTCAACAATGAAACACCGGCTGTGTTTGTGTTGCTGCAGTCGGCCGCAATACACCGCTTCCCACCTACAGCTTTCTTCTTTGCTGTCTCCATTGTTCATTGAACAAATTGCAAAAAATTCACCAACACAAATGTCCAGAATACTGTGGAATTTTGCGATGAAAACAGACGACTTAATAGCTGGCCACCATGCTGTCCCATAATGTCCGCTACAATCCGTGATGTCACGCGCCGACGTCATCATACCGAGACGTTTTCAGCAGGATATTTCGCGCAAAATTTAAAATGGCACTTTAGTAAGCTAACCCGGCCGTATTGGCATGTGTTGCAATGTTAAGATTTCATCATTGATATATAAACTATCAGACTGCGTGGTCGGTAGTAGTGGGCTTCAGTAGGCCTTTAATTACTGTATTATTGCAAAAAAGGTAGATAAATAATTGATGTATTTTTTGGTGTGGAAAGCATTTAGCAAATGAAGTAAACCATCATTTTGGTTCAAATTGAACCTGAATTGTGTCTTAACTGAGGGAATATGCCGAGCAGGTGGTTCATTGTGAGAGAATGAGTGGGTGAAGTGTGATGCGACCCTGTTAGTGATGACAAGAGAACTTGAATGAGCATCGTTCTCGCCTATTGAATTTAGCGCTGTCTGTTGTTTTGTGACTCTGTGACATGTAGATTAAATCTGTCTCCCGTGTGTCCTCTGAAGTGGCGCATCGGGGAGCAGCAGTGAATCGGAGAGCAGCTCGGAGTCGGACACAGACGAATCAGAGAGCAGCTCCAGTGACAGCGAGTATAACCAGGCCGCCCGCACCAACTCCCCTGAGGTACAGTGACAAGCCAGTGTGTTAACAATGTGCTACAAAACACACAACAATACATATTGACAGTTTTCATTCTAACAGCGAATGCGTGACCATGTGTGGGCGATGGTGCGCTCATGTTGATGTATCTGAGGCACCATCTGGACTGCTCGTGTCATTCTGAAATATTACTTACTGAATCAGCGTTGAAGTCAATTATTTTTCATATATACGGTGATACCTCGAAAACCGAATCGTCAGGAAAACTGAAACAATTTGTCAGGTTTGTGCAAGGGGAAGCTTGAAGCTTGACCCCAGGATGCAGAGGCAGCAGGTGTAGCGCAGGTAAAAATGTATTTGATGAGAGCAAATGAGAACTTAGCAGATAGAAAGTGCACAAAAAGTTGTACACTTGTCAAGGTAGCAACAACCAAAGAACAGGACGGACATACGAAGCAACCTGAAGCACAAGTGTGTCCTGATTGCCAGTAAAGGACAGGTGACAGAGGCACACATGAAAACAAGAAGGCTGGAACAGAAACAACACCAAGCACAAGGAAAGTACCGTATTTTTCCGATTTTAAGTCGCTCTGGAGTATAAGTCGCACCGGCCGAAAATGCATAATAAAGAAGGAAAAAAACATATATAAGTCGCACTGGAGTATAAGTCGTATTTTTGGGGGAAATTTATTTGATAAAATCCAACACCAAGAGTAAACATTTGAAAGGCAATTTAAAATAAATAAAGAATAGTGAACAACAGGCTGAATAACGTTATATGATGCATAAATAACCAACTGAGAACGTGCCTGGTATGTTAACGTAACATATTATGGTAAGAGTCATTCAAATAACTATAACATATAGAACATGCTATACGTTTACCAAACAATCTGTCACTCCTAATCGCTAAATCCCATGAAATCTTCTTCCTCGGTGTCGCTTCTAAATTAGCTTTTTTAATTATCTTCATTTCAGTAAGAGTAGCCTCCGCTTTTCGCCAGTCCCTTACAAGTTTCTCGCTTACTCCAAACTTTTTTCTGCTGCTCGATTGCCGTTTTCTGCCGCATATTTCACTACTTCCAGCTTGTAACCTGCAGTATATGATTTCCTTTTCGGTGCCATTTTTGTTCAGCCCTTCTCAGTTTTTATAAGTTACCGCCAATGTTGAAATGATAAATTTTCATAGGTACGGAAGTAGTAGCAGGTAACATCTATTTTTTCATAATGCACTTCTGCCATGACCCGCCCCCGCCAAATTTTTATTGGTTGACGTGTGTGTGTGACAATTGCTGATATACACCTAGTGTCTTACGTGAATGAGATAAATAATATTATTTGATATTTTACGGTAATGTGTTAATAATTTCACACTCCAGAGTATAAGTCGCACCCCCGGCCAAACTATGAAAAAAACTGCGATTTATAATCCGAAAAATACGGTAAACACAAGTACAAAACTGTCATGACAAAATGTTTCCCAAAATAAATATTGTTAATGCGAAAAATATTGTTAATGTGGCAAAAATATTTGTAAAAAATTGAATCATATGCAAAGAAGGGTGCACAAAAACAGAGGTACCACTGTACTTTGACGGCTCCACCAAATGCTTATGTCACACCAGACATGAAACGCATCAAATATTCTGCAATTACAAAGAGAGTGAGAAAATAATAATTGGAAAAATATGTTTGTAATTGGGGTTGATGTAACGAGGGGGGAAGCGTAGCTTGCGGCGTGACCCCAGAAACGCAGAGATGGCAGTCAGAATGCAAGTTAAATAATATTTAATAACAAAGGTAACTGCACACATTAATTTAGCAACAAACACTTACAGAGTAACGCTATGAGAGCGTGTGCAGCTCGGTAGTGCTCAAGCAAAGATATAGTCTTGGGAAAAACGCCACTCACAGTGTACAAAGAACAAAGTTTACAGGAGACAATGATCCAACCCTGTCTGGAAGACAGAGCAGGCATAAATGGGAGCCCGATTGGCAACCAAGAACAGGTGTGTCCCGGTTTCCAATCAGAGACAGGTGTGGAAGCCAGCGCTCAGTAGCAGACAGGGGAAGG
This sequence comes from Nerophis lumbriciformis, assembly GCF_033978685.3. Classification (NCBI taxonomy): domain Eukaryota; kingdom Metazoa; phylum Chordata; class Actinopteri; order Syngnathiformes; family Syngnathidae; genus Nerophis; species Nerophis lumbriciformis. The sequence goes on from NC_084566.2 coordinate 6,326,723, forward strand.
GACATTACAAAATAAGAGTGCTGGACAGGCACAAAAATACCACACATACGGGAAAAAAACAACATAAGTCCACAACTGTCGCATAGGTCATGTCAGTTATAGTTTGCATTGGAACAGATTCTTTAATCCCATAAAACTATGAGCTGTTTGTTGTATTTTCTCTTTTTCGTGTTGCCAAAATAGTTATAGTAACAGCTCGCTCTCAGTAGTTCAATGCAACTCCAAACCACAACCACAATAATTAACATATCATTAAAAAAGTTATTCTCTGACAGTGTCAGGGTTGTAGCAAATGTACAGTACCGTATTTTCCGCACTATAAGGCGCACCGGATTATTAGCCGCACCTTCTATGAATTACATATTTCATAATTTTGTCCACCAATAAGCCGCCCCGGACTATAAGCCGCGCCTACGCTGCGCTAAAGTGAATGTCAAAAAAACGCTGCGCTAAAGTGAATGTCAAAAAAACAGTCAGATAGTTCAGTCAAACTTTAATAATATATTGAAAACCAGCGTTCTAACAACTCTGTCCCAAAATGTACGCAAATGTGCAATCACAAACATAGTAAAATTCAAAATGGTGTAGAGCAATAAATAGCAACATAATGTTGCTCGAACGTTAATGTCACAACACACAAAATAAACATAGCGCTCACCTTCTGAAGTTATTCTTCATTCGTAAATCCTTCGAATTCTTCGTCTTCGGTGTCCGAATTGAAAAGTTGCGCAAGCGTGGGATCCAAAAATGGCCGGCTCCGCCTCGTCGAAGTCATCGGATTCAGTGTCGCTGTTGTTGTGCAGCAGTTCTGTGAATCCTGCCTTCCGGAAAGCTCGGACCACAGTTGTGACCGAAACTATCTGCCCAGGCATTTACGATCCACTGGCAGATGTTGGCGTATGTCGACCGGCGCTATCTGCCCGTCTTAGTGAAGGTGTGTTCGCCTTCGGAGCTGTGTGAAAAAAGCCACCCGGCCTCTTCGCGTAAACTTCCCTTAACCACTCGCTCATCTTTTCTTCATCCATCCATCCCTTCGAGTTAGCTTTTATGATGACGCCGGCTGGAAAGGTCTCTTTTGGCAAGGTCTTCCTTTTGAATATCACCATGGGAGGAAGTTAGCATGGCAAGCTAGAACCACAGTGAAGGATGACTTCTCATTCCCTGTGGTGCGAATATTCACCGTACGTGCTCCCGTTCCACAGTGCAGTTCACAGGAATATCAGTTGCTGTGAAATACGGTAGTAATCCGTGTGCGGATGGAGAGATTGCGTCTTTTTATGAACCGGATCCTTGTCGCGTAGTAGGAGCCATTTTGTGGTCTTTACAGATGTAAACAGGAAATGAAACGTACGGTGATATCCGCGCGTTTTTTCTTCTTCTTCCGGGGGCGGGTGAAGCGCTTCCTGTTCTATGGGGGCGGGTGAAGCGCTTCCTGTTCTATGGGGGCGGGTGCTTTCCTTGGCGGTTGCTTGCGTAGAAGAAGAAGCGCTTCCTGTTCTACCGGGAAAAAAGATGGCGGCTGTTTACCGAAGTTGCGAGACCGAAACTTTATGAAAATGAATCGTAATAAAGCGCACCGGGTTATAAGGCGCACTGTCAGCTTTTGAGAAAAATTGTGGTTTTTAGGTGCGCCTTATAGTGCGGAAAATACGGTACCTAATGTTTTGGCCTTGAGTGTATCTGTACTGCAGATTGCTGTGAGTTGTTATCACAGGTGCCAGAAAATGATCGACTCACATCCAAATGTGATATATTTATTCATAACAATTCTGAAACAATTAAACATTTTTAGTCTTTTAGGCAGTCTTTGCGTTTTCTCGCTGCACATATATGTCATACGTCAGCAGTCAAGAGGAACTTTGGGAACACATTTTGAAAAGGTTCAAAAGTTGTTTTGAATCAAGACATGATCCTGAAAAGAATCGGAGTATAATTAAACCGCGTGTTGTTCAAATTCACAACTCTAATTGTTACACATGCAATGATCAAATTGTGTTGCATGGTTAGTTTCAAACATGCAATAACTTGAAACACACACAATGCCGACTATTGTAGTTATGTATCTCTAATTGTTTTAAATGTCATCTTCATAAAATGATGAGTTGAAAAATACGTTTTCATGAAAATGTTGGGTTTTATCCTGTAGCCTGAGCCGTCTTCCACCGACAAGTGGCAGCTAGACAGCTGGTTGAACAAAGTCCAAGCTCAAACCAAACCTCTAGTGGCCCCACAGCAAGATCACCATGCCGCAGGTTGGTAGACAAGTCCAGTTATCTAAGAGTGACTGTGTGTAATGATGCTGCTTTAGGTTGATCTGTAAAGGTTTTGCTCTCATGGTCCACCTCTCAGGTTCTGTCACTAAAATTCAGGAGCCTTTCACACAGCGAAGTGAAGCAGCAGGAGTGGGTTCTGCTGCCAAAATTAAAGCCTGCGTGTCCTTCAGCACCACCATTCTTCCCACGGTGCCAACAGCAGAGCACAAAGATGCCAGGGGAACATTCTGGTAGGAACTGCATGTATTTGTCTTACAGAGCACCAAATGTTAGGTGAGCAACAGGAAGCTTCATTTTAGATTTATAAAACGCTCAACTTAAGGGTTACTGTAGATCCAAACTGCGATGAGGTGGCCACTTGTCCAGGGTGTACCCTGCCTTTTGTCAGAACGCAGCTTGGATAGGCTCCAGCACCTCTCCCCACGACCCTGGAAGGTACAAGCGGTAAAAATGGATGAATGGATGGATGTAGATCCGTAATTTTTGCGAAAGTTACGTTCCAAGGCCACACGCGATTTGTAAAAAAATATATACAGTATATATTTTGTAGTATCGGACTGTCTGATTTTGGCGGTCCGCTCCCTGTATGATCAGTGTCAGAGCTTGGTCCGCATTGCCGGCAGTAAGTGGGACACGTTTCCAGTGAGGGTTGGACTCCGCCAAGGCTGCCCTTTGTCACCGATTCTGTTCATAACTTTTATGGACAGAATTTCTAGGCGCAGTCAAGGCGTTGAGGGGATCCGGTTTGGTGGCTGCAGGATTAGGTCTCTGCTTTTTGCAGATGATGTGGTCCTGATGGCTTCATCTGGCCAGGATCTTCAGCTCTCGCTGGATCGGTTCGCAGCTGAGTGTGAAGCGACTGGGATGAGAATCAGCACCTCCAAGTCCGAGTCCATGGTTCTCGCCCGGAAAAGGGTGGAGTGCCATCTCCGGGTTGCGGAGGAGACCTTGCCCCAAGTGGAGGAGTTCAAGTACCTCGGAGTCTTGTTCACGAGTGAGGGAAGAGTGGATCGTGAGATTGACAGGCGGATCGGTGCAGCGTCTTCAGTAATGCGGACGCTGTATCGATCCGTTGTGGTGAAGAAGCTCTCAATTTACCGGTCGATCTACGTTCCCATCCTCACCTCTGGTCTTGAGCTTTGGGTTATGACCGAAAGGACAAGATCACGGGTACAAGCGGCCACAATTAGTTTCCTCCGCCAGGTGGCGGGGCTCTCCCTTAGACATAGGGTGAGAAGCTCTGTCATCCGAGGGGAGCTCAAAGTAAAGCCGCTGCTCCTCTACATCAAGAGGAGACAGATGAGGTGGTTCGGGCATCTGGTCAGGATCGCCTCCCTAGGGAGGTGTTTAGGGCACGTCCGACCGGTAGGAGGCCACGGGGAAGACCCAGGACACGTTGGGAAGACTATGTCTCCCGGCTGGCCTGGGAACGCCTCGGGATCCCCCGGGAAGAGCTGGACGAAGTGGCTGGGGAGAGGGAAGTCTGGGCTTCCCTGCTTAGGCTGCTGCCCCCGCGACCCGACCTCGGATAAGTGGAAGAAGAGTTGGATGGATGGATATTTTGTAATTGAGACCATCGAAATGTTTTATTATTTTAAAAATAAAGTCTAAATTAGACTGCTGCAGTAATGCGCCATTGTACGCTCAAGGAGACCTACAATGATTTTAATCTAGGGACGGCGTGGTGCGGTTGGGAGAGTGGCCGTGCCAGCAACCTGAGGGTTCCTGGTTTGATCCCCAGCTTCTACCAACCTAGTCACGTCCGTTATGTCCTTGAGCAAGACACTTCACCCTTGCTCCTGATGGGTCGTGGTTAGGGCCTTGCATGGCAGCTCCTGCCATCAGTGTGTGAATGTCAGGCTTGGTCAAAAGGATAGGACTCAGATGCAGAGTAGGGAATACTTCGACAGGCTTTTATTTTGACAGCTTCCTTTCACCTCCAGAGTCAGGGTAATACAATATCTACAATAACAAAACTAGTCGGCGAAAAAGGTTCCAAAAAAAGGAACAACCGAAAATCACTCCGAAAGGAGGAAAACACAAAAACAAAGACGAACTATAATTGGCGCCGTATATGCTATAAAACTTATTATTAACACAAAACGCTCCAACAGGAGGAAGAAACAATGGCTATGAAAAATTCGACACTTCAGCTGAAAAAGTAAATAACAAAAAAATCACTCCGCTGAGGAGGAGAAAAGGAAAACTCAAAATAGCAACGAAGGAATTCAGGATCAAGGTATATAAACTCAAACCCCGGCCGAGTCATACCAAAGACTATAAAAATGGGACCCATTACCTCCCTGCTTGGTACTCAGCATCAAAGGTTGGAATTGGGGGTTAAATCACCAAAAATGATTCCCGGGCGTGGCCACCGCTACTGCTCACTGCTCCCCTCACCTCCCAGGGGGTGATCAAGGGTGATGGGTCAAATGCAGAGAATAATTTTGCCACACCAAGTGTGTGTGTGACAATCATTGGCACTTTACTTTACTGACTTTACAAGACGAGGCAAGGCATGGACATTGACGCTAGAGAGGCACGAAGACTCGAGACAATCTGGCACAGAACAAGGGGAGGCGTGGGCTTATAAGACACATGAGGGTAATGGGAAACAGGTGGAAACAATCAGGGGTCAGGGATGACGTCAGACTGATGACACAAAAGGAAGGGCAAGTGATCTGACACGAGAGGAGTTACTTTTCAAAGTAAAACATGCAATTCACAAGACAGAAGAAACTAAGACAAGACATCCTTCACCGATTGACAGTGAATGTGTGTGTGTGAATGGGTGAACGTGGAAATAGCGCCAAAGCGCTTTGAGTACCTTGAAGATAGAAAAAGCGCTCTACAAGTATAACCCATTTACCATTTAAAACACTTCCTTGTGGTCGAGATAAAATGTATTGAATATGCTTTGGTGTAAATTTTGCTCCACAGTCCCTTTTACGACCTATTTCTTTATATGTCTGCAAGATGTTCCATTCTGGAGGTCTTCCCAGACTGCAAATGAAACCACGCTCCACCCCCTCTGAACATACCATAGTTTGTCTTCTGAAAATATACATAAATACATATCTTGAAGATGAAAGGCACCGCTATTTTGTTGTTAAAAGTTAAAGTTAAAGTCCCAACGAAAAGTCTCATCCACACACTAGGTGTGGTGAAATTATCCTCTGCATTTGACCCATTCCCATGTTCACCCCCTGAGAGGTGAGGGGAGCAATGAGCAGCAGCGGTGGCATCGCTCGGGAATCATTTCGGTGATTTAACCCCCAATTTCAACCCTTGATGCTGAGTGCCAAGCAGGGAGGCAATGGGTCCCATTTTTGTAGTCTTTGGTATGACTCAGCCGGGGTTTGAACTCACGACTGTCCAGTCTCAGGGCGGACACTCTAACCACAAGGCTACTGAGCAGGTCTAAGTAGTCTGTAGTGGTCTGTAGACACAAATAATCATCACAAATATTATACAGATTCACTCGGTCACAACATTAGGTACACCTCAGATGGATACAGAGCTACATTTTAAAAAAGCTGCTTTTACGAGCATGTTTGTCTCTGCACATCGGTGTTGTTAGCGTTATTTAATTTTCAACTAAGTATGTCCACGTCACGCCAAAATACATGGACCTTATGATTTGATGTTTTAGCAATGTTTAACACAATTATCCATCATTGTACCATTATAACATTTATGTGTTAAAAAATTAAAATCATCCTAGGCCCCACTTAATGTCAACATTCTCCTCTGATTTCGAATCAACATTTGCAATAAAAACTACGGTCGTCATTATATTAGTCCAGCTCCAATAACCCTCCCCGTCTCTCTTCCATTGGTATTGTTTAATTCTTAAATTGTAAAATGTGTAGGTACACATCACTAAGGAAAGGTGATCCATTTGTAACACCTTTAGATTAGCAGTAGACCTTGAGTTGACAACTCAGGGTTAACTCGATGTGTAGCACATATGCTTAAGGTGTCAGAGTTAGATTAACCAATATACACTTGCAGTCACACCTGCTTCTGTAACATATGGATCATCTCTCATTGCCTACATGTGTTTTTGAAGCTTTTGCTTCCATAGTTACACAGGGTGTATGCCGTACTGTATTGTATTATGCTTTATTCTCACTAGGGTTGTACGGTATACCGGTATTAGTATAGTACCGCGATACTAATGAATCATATTCGGTACTATACCGCCTCTGAAAAGTAAGTAAAGTAAGTTTCTTACAAGTATCTTCCCTGCAGAACGAGGAATAGCTAAACATGATTCACTACACACCGTAGCTCACCGGCGTCAAAATGTAAACAAAAGCCATTGGCGGATCTACACCTAGCATTCACTGTAATGATACCAAGTAGAGTAGCGTATCTAGTCGATACTATGATTACGTCGATATATTTTGGCATCACAATATCTTCTTTCCTTTTTTTTAAATTCATATTATGTTTATAAACTCATGAAATATGTCCCTGGACACACGAGGACTTTGAATTTGACCAATATATGATCCTGTAACGACTTGGTATTGGATTGATACCCAAATTTGTGATATCATCCAAAGTATCAAACAACAGAAGAATAAGTGATTATTACATTTTAACAGAAGTGTAGATAGAACATGTTAAAAGAGAAAGTAAGCAGATATTAACAGTAAATGAACAAGTAGATTAATAATTAATTTTCTACCACTTGTCCTTAATGATGTTGACAAAATAATAGAATGGAAAATGACACAATATGTTACTGCATACATCAGCAGCTAAATTAGGAGTCTTTGTATACTTACCTACTAAAAAAAGACAAGTTGTCTAGTATGTCCACTATTTTTTTTAAGGACAAACTTGCAATAAGAAACATATGTTTAATGTACCCTAAGGTTTCATATATATATATATATATATATATATATATATATATATATACTGTATATACTTGACTTTCAGTGAATTCTAGCTATAAATATATATTTATTTTATTATATATATTTATAAATATGTATAAAATAAATCCTTGAATTTCAGTGTTCATTTATTTACACATATACACACACATAACACTCATCTACTCATTGTTGAGTTAAGGTTTGAATTGTCCATCCTTGTTCTCTGTCACTATTTTTCGAACCATGCTGAACACCCTCTCTGATGATGCATTGCTATGTGGCACGCACAAAAGTGCTTTCATCAAATGCACTAGATGGCAGTATTGTCCTGTTTAAGAGTGTCACAACATTGCTGCTTACGGCAGACGAACTGCTTTACGGTAGACAAAAACGTGACTGCTGTTGTTGTGTGTTGTTACCGCGCTGGGAGGATGTTAATGAAACTGCCTAACAATAAACCCACATAAGAAACCAAGAACTCGCCCTCCATCCTTCTACAGTTATAACGTGATTGGGCAGGTACGCTGTTTATATTGTGGGTTAGCGCACTCAGGTCCGCATGGACCTGAGTCCGCCTGAATTTCGGGAGATTTTCGGGAGATAATTTGTCCCGGTAGGTTTTCGGGAGAGGCGCTGAATTTCGGGAGTCTCCCGGAAAATCCGGGAGGGTTGGCAAGTATGTTATATTCACTCTGAGGGACAAAAAAATTTTCAGAAAAAAGATTGAATGGGGGGATTTCTCACAAATAGATTTAAAATATTGACCAAAAATACACAATTTTGCATTGATGTGTTGGTGGCAAATCACTTCTTATTTTTCGGAAAATGAGACATGCCACTCCATGTCCTTACGTGTTGCACATGAAAAAGGACAGAGGAAAGTCATGTCTGTCTGTCTTGCAGCCCGAACAAAGAGAAAACGAAGGCCAAACTCAGCCAGAAGGCATCGGCGGAAGGTCAGAGGTCAAAGATGAGGCTGTCACCCGGACCGATGCCTGGACCAGAGGTCGCCACACAGAGAAGGACCACTACAGGGAAGAAACAGCCAAGACGGACAGAGAGGTCGAACAGCGTGGAGGATAATCAGAGCCAGACATGGAGCAGAGCAAACCAACAAAGGTAAGAAAGAAGGACACTCTACGAGACAGAATAAGGGCTTTGAGGACCAGTGTGTGTGGGTGTGTCTTTTGCCTCGAGGAGGTGTGAGTCACATGGGTATAGGTGGATGTGTGCGCAGATGGGTGTGTGCATAACTAGGCATTTCAGGAGAGCACATACACCTGTGAGGGAGAATAAGGAGAAGACAGATTTTGGTGCCATATTCTTTGTTTACCGCTGTATTTGGGCATTATATTTCATCTTGCTATTATTTCTGTTTGTCATCAGATCCAAATATTTTTTTGCCAACTTATTTTGTAACATATTAAACCCACTTAAAAGCACTCTGGAGTAACAAAAATGTCAAAAGCGCATCATTCAGCTAGCCCTCCAGCGACCAAAAAAGCGAAACAAGGTCGCAACAGACACAAACATTTTAGGCCTGATCTATTAAAGGTTTGTGCACAAACAGCTGATCTACTAAACACTTGCGCAGAAGATTGTGTCATTTCAATGAGCAAAACATAAAGTGCAATCCCTTTCATGTACTTTGTATGCAGGATATATAATTATTACCACAATAGTAGGAGGAGGAAATATAATCATTTAGCACATGGGTCTCAAACTCTGGCCCGCGGGCCAAATTTGGCCCGCCGTGTAATTTCACTTGGCCCTTGAGGCGATATCAAATTAACACTAGAGCTGGCCCGCCGATTATATACAGCGGCGGTGTTGTGGTAACACCGCATTCACCGCTAATTCTCTTACTTGCCAACCCTCCCGGGAGACTCCCAAATTTCAGTGCCCCTCCCGAAAATTGTCACGTCCGCTTTTCAACCAGTCCAACGAGTGCTGGCCCAGTCACATAATATGTGCGGCTTCTGCACGCACACACAAGTGAATGCAATTCATACTTGATCAACAACGATACAGGTTACACTGAGGGTGTCAGTATAAACAACTTTAACACTGTTAGAAATATACGCAAACATAAACACAACAGAACAAATACCAGCACTAACTGTCCCGGGACGCTACAAGGTGTGTGTGTGTTTGTGTGTGGGGGGGGGGGTTAGCGTCCCGGAAGAGTTAGTACTGCAAAGGGTTCTGGGTATTTGTTCTGTTGTGTTTATGTTGTGTTACGGTGCGGATGTTCTCCCGAAATGTGTTTGTCATTCTTGTTTGGTGTGGATTCACAGTGTGGCGTATATTTCTAACAGTGTTAAAGTTGTTTGTATGGCCACCCTCAGTGTAACGTGTATCGCTGTTGTTCAAGTGTGCATTGCATTCACGTGTGTGTGCGTACAGAAGCCGCACATATCTTGTGACTGGGCCGGCACGTTGTTAGAATGGATGAAAAGCGGACGTGATGATAGCTCGTAGAGGACGTTAAAGGCATTCCTTTAAGGCACGCCCCCAAGACTGTGGACTACAAGATATAATGACTGATGAACACCTTTGTTCGATAATGAAGGTTGCCTCAGTTCAAAGTCTGAGCCCCGACATTAATGAACTAGCATCCAAGAAAAGATGCCAGGTATCTGGCTTGAGCACATCAGATTAGATCAGTGTGTTGCAAACTGAGCAGTTTAAAATCTTGAATGGTTGTTTATTCATTGTTATTTTATTTTCAAATGTATTAGCCTGTGGAAAAAGTTAATGTTGATATTTACCTCAGAAGGCTGCAAATAGAAAAGAGACATTCAATTTTTATTTAAATTGTATTTTATATGCCATTGATATTTTTTAATAATTATTATTATTATTATTATTTGAAACTCATATTTTGCATGCCACTATAAAGTTATATAAGCCTTGCTTGTTCAATATTCAATGCAAAACTTGTTTGGGTCCCTATTAAAAGGTTAATTTGTTAAACCTTGGCCCGCGGCTTTTCTTCAGTTTTAAATTTTGTCCCACTCTGTATTTGATTTTGACACCCCTGATTTAGCACATCTAATGTGATTTATCATTCCTAAAACTATTCTACGGCCACTGTTTGGCATCCATATTTAGCACGTCTGGAATGTGTGTGCAAACTGGCATAGATACGCACAAATGGCCTTGCTGCTGTCAGAAGAAGGCGATCTCTGAAATATGACAGACGTTGGGGAGAATGACTGTTCCATGATTGTGTCGACAATCGACATATTTCTGTCAGAATTGAAATGATTGATATATATTGTCTGTCCGGCAATTCAGACAAATGAACACCGAAATGATTTCTGCTAGCGCTTTTAATGGTGTCGTGTTTTTTTTACACCGGAGATATATTGTTGATATATCTCCTATTAATGTTTCCTTTATATGAAAAAAACATTTTGCAGCATCATTCCAGTGCATTCCCATAACTTAGGCGTGCTAAAAACTAGGTCCTGTTGCTCAGATTGTGATTTTAGATTGCAGAAAGTTTGGTGCATGATAATGTCATGTGTTGTATGTTCAACAACATAGCAAAGCAGCACAGGTTGGTGAGCATGACCACAAGAATGTGGAGGAAAATTAGTGTCTCCATGGTAACAGCTGGTATAAGTACATGCAAATTTGTCATTTATTATTTGTAATTGTTATCCATTGCCCACGCTTGATGTTAGTAGATTAGGCCCTTTGAGTCCAGTTGTAAACGACCATTTTAAAGTTGTTGTTTTTTTGCCAATAATCATTGTTTTTGCAAATAAAACCAGCTTAAATACCAGAAGACTTTGCCTTACTAAAGCCGATCTACTTAAAAAAAATAAGTAGAACAGTCACAGAGGCAACTTCATGTCACTTTGTATTTGTGATCAATTGACTTTCACTTCTGCTTCGTCCAACAAGTACAAATCCTATTTGATTAGGTTCAGGATGTCAGTCCATCTCTTTTACCAAAAACTTATCTGAATACAAGAAACTAAAAACAATCTTATTCAACCTTAGCTTTTATTTGAATGCTAATGAAATGTTCCCTGATTTGGGTAGAAAATAGGCAAATAAAAAAATAATTACACCCATTATTGGCTTTGCGCTAATCTGCTATGATCCACACTTTCAAAGGATCACTGAGCTTCCTAGCAGCTGTTTAATAATTCTGTCAAATTGCCTGGAGTCCCGTGTTGATCTTCATCTTGGTTAATAAAAAAAGATTTGTAAAAATTAAACAATAATCCCCTGTCTGGCCTCTTGATATTGTTGACTATTTCCCCTGTTTTCTTGCATGTCTTCTGGCTGTGCTTTGCACTAAAGATGAAGTATGACTGAATGCAAACTCTATGACGTTTAACCCACACAATCACTCGTCTAAATATTAGGCACACATTCATGGTCTAATCCAGGGGTCAGCAACCTTTGTTATCAAAACAGTCATTGCTTTCCCCTCTTTCACTGTAAAAAAAAATAGTCTGGAGATGTAAAACAGTTTATAAACGTTTAAAGTGTTTTAATTGTACAGACAAAATAGTCAGTACATGCCGTTTTAAAATTTGAAATCAAACCATAGAGGCATGGCGGAGATATTTATTAAACAATATTGCCTTTCTTCATATTTCCTCTAAACGAGCCCTTTGGATTTTGCCCCATTAGTGAAATTTTTCGTGTCGTTGACGTCAGTGGATATCTCCATATATGGAAGAAATTTCCCTGAGGATCTTTGCTCATGTCTGCCATTGGAGTCCCACGTTGAAGTCAATAAGTTCCTGGCTCGTACATGCATCCTCCGCTGTTGCCATTTCTCATACAAAGTAGTGTATAGTTCTAACTAGAGCCACCTCCCAATTCGATTGCGATTACGATTCAGAAGCTAGGATTCGATTAAAAATTGATTGATGCATCTTTAATTAAAGTATATTGATGCAGTTTTACATGTTTTTGTTTTTCTAAATAAGCGTTTATCACTTGCAACTAGAGATGTCCGATAATATCGGCCTGCCGATATTATCGGCCGTTAAATGCTTTAAAATGTAATATCGGTAATTATCTGTATCGTTTTTTTTTATTATCGGTATCGTTTTTTTTGTTTTGTTTGTTTGTTTTTTCAAATCAAATCAACATAAAAAACACAAGATACACTTACAATTAGTGCACCAACCCAAAAAACCTCCCTCCCCTATTCACACTCATTCACAAAAAAGGGTTGTTTCTTTCTGTTATTAATATTCTGGTTCCTACATTATATATCAATATATATCAATACAGTCTGCAAGGGATACAGTCCGTAAGCACACATGATTGTGTGTGCTGCTGGTCCACGAATAGTACTAACCTTTAACAGTTAATTGTACTCATTTTCATTAATTACTAGTTTCTATGTAACGGTTTTTATATTGTTTTACTTTCTTTTTTATTCAAGAAAATGTTTTTAATTTATTTATCTTATTTTATTTTTTTATTTTTTTTAAAAAGGACCTTATCTTCAACATACCTGGTTGTCCAAATTAGGCATAATAATGTGTTAATTCCACGACTGTATACATCAGTATCGGTTGATATCGGTATCGGTTGAGATCGGTATCGGTAATTAAAGAGTTGGACAATATCGGGATATCGGCAAAAAGCCATTATCGGACATCTCTACTTGCAACTTTTAAAACAGTGCATTTGTAATAAGAAACAGTTAAATTAATTCCCATCACATTTATTTAGTTATATTAAATGTGTGCAAAACTGGAACATAATTCCCCCAAATAAAAGAACTGGTTGGAACTCTCAGTGAGGTGGCTCGCTGCAGTCAGCCACATTTTAAAAATGTCTGCCTTACATTATTTACAATAAATAAATCGATTATCGATTATCGACGTTTACTAATCGATTTTATAATCGCTCATGTCCGATTTGCGATGCCTCTAAAAATGTATTATTTCCCTCACTTTTAGTTGTAACTTATGTCTGTCATTAAACTCCGTATGGAAGCGCTAAGAAGTACAACATGGCTGATGGGGAGAAGACGCTGTCGAAGTGGAGGCACATGAATAAGACCACCCACAAAACAGCGTTTCCTAAAGAGAAGGCGGCTTAAAGATGGTCTGTAAAACCTAAGCAATGCAAAATTTTCAACAAAGAACCACCATTACATGTTATGTAGACCACAAGAAAGTGTTTTAAAGGTTTGAAAACATCATAAAATGACGCCTTTAAGAAGCTGACCCCTCTCACCACACACACACACACACACACGCACACACGCACACACACTCACACACACGTCCTTGTATTTTCTACCTTCTTGAGACCTCCGAAAAATGCCTAACTATTTAGGACCACCCTTTCTAGATAGATAAAGATTTGTATGTACAACAATAATAATATATACACACACTATGCAAATATAAAAAAGTAAGCTTTTAATTTATTTTTTTTGTTGTTGATTTTTTTCTTTGTAATAGGTTTTTAATCTTCCTTATTTACTTCAAGTTATTACAGTTTGTCTCTGTACATATTTATTTCATTTTTTTAAAATACATTTTGGCCAAAGGGGGCGCATTTCAATTTCTTACACACACTTGTTACTACATATGTTGGCCAGAGGGGGAGCGAGCACTTCTAATTTTTACACACACTTGTTATTTCATATGTTGACCAAAGGGAGAGCACTTTTAAAACCGACACACAGTCAATTTGAAAACTCCCTCCTTTTTGGGACAACACTAATTTTGATAGATTTCCCCACCAGGGGTGCAAATAAGACATTCTCTATTAGATGCAATGGTTTTCCGTATTGGGACCATGATTTCAGTCCTAACTTGTTCACCAATCCTCATATGGAAGGTACTTTTTCTTGTTGATGTCTCAAGAAGGGAGAAAATACAAGAACACACACACACACACACACAGGCCTGCTCCTCCTACCTTTTCCTTCACTTCCTCGCGCACACCCACTCATCAGTCAGGACACATACACGGTCTCACACAAAGCTGGAAATTGTAAAACTCTTTTCAAAAATCCACATTTCTCCCAATATGGTGTTTTTAAAAAATGTCCTTCCAAGAGATCCAAAACAAAAAGGCTGACGAAACAGATGACATGACAAAAGCTGTCTTTTAATTTCCAGTGAACGGAGCTGTACATTTTACAAAATATTTAGTAGTTTTAGTGTGGAGTTACTGACTGCTGTTTCTAAAAATTAGTGCTGTCCAAAGATACATAAAACATTAGTATTTGAATACAAATCCAATTTTATTGTCAGAATGTCAATGTATTTACAGTACTTGAATGCACTACATGTATTTGCTCAAACCTTGGTAACAGTTTTAAGCAAAGTCTCATCAGGCTGTATTTGGAAATGAAATTTGCCAGTGAGCACACCACCATACTTGCCAACCCTCCCGAATTTTCCGGGAGAGTCCCGAATTCCAGTGCCTCTCCCAAAAATCTCCCGGGACAACCATTCTCCCGAATTTCTCCCGATTTCCAGCCTGTCGTCAGGTCCGCTTGGCCAACCAAAAAGTAACCACAGAACACTATACCGTAAAGTGTTCTATGGTTACTTTTTGGTTGGCCAACGGTTTACATTGTATTGCGCACCCTGGCTGCAAGTGTGGGAGTCTTTTTTTCATTTTTTTTTCAAAACCTTTATTTATAACATTCAACATTTACATACAATCAAAAAAAAAAAAAATAATCAAAACAAGTACAGAAACAGTACAAAAACAGTACAAAACAGCACCAGGGGGGTTTGTAAACTCAATAAAGCAACTAAAGAAGAATGCAAAAAATATATATATATATATATATATATATATATATATATATATATATATATATATATATATATATATATATATATATATATATATATATGTATATATATATATATGTATATAGATATACCGTATTTTTCGGACTATAAGTCGCAGTTTTTTTCATAGTTTGGCCGGGCTCCAGTGCGACTTATATATGTTTTTTTCCTTCTTTATTATGCATTTTCGGCAGGTGCGACTTATACTCCGAAAAATACGGTATGTAACAAAATTTAAAACCATAGGCTCACACAAGTTCCGTAAATAATCCAAATTTGGAGCACAGCATCATCGTTTTCACAGCTTTTTGGTTGTTAGAGGTAGAGAGTGTTTTAATGTAGAGTTCTAAATCTTTTTTAAAGGCACAAAAAACAGGTCGGGTATTGACAAACTTACATTTATGAATATAAAACTTAGCCAATAGTATAATGAGGTTGCAAAGGTAAAATTTATTTTCCAAATTTTTTTCATGTAGTGTAAATCCAAATATCACATCTTTAAAACAAAGCACAAATTTGTCATGGGCAAGTGTGGGAGTCGGTTCTGAAGTATGAAGTAAAGAGACGTAACTTCATCACCTCGCCTGGTTATTGACTCCAACCCAGAATATTACACTGCCCATACCTATGCTTCTTCAAAGGCTGTGCTACTGGATGCAAAGCATTGCACTTTCAAATACAACAATGAGTAGAGAGGAGTGTTATGTGTGTATATGTGTAAATAAATGAACACTGAAATTCAAGTATTTATTTTATATATATGTATGTATGTATATATATATATATATATATATATATATATATATAATAAAATACACATATATAATAAAATACACACATATATATATATATATATATATATATATATATATATATATATATATATATATATATATATATGTAGCTAGAATTCACTGAAAGTCAAGTATTTATTTTAATTTACAAGAAATACTTGAATTTCAGTGAATTCTAGCTATAAATATACTCCTCCCCCTTAACCCCGCCCACCCGGAGCGCCCACCTCAACCCCCCGCCCCAAACCTCCCGAATTTAGAGGTCTCAAGGTTGGCAAGTATGCCAGTCACTCATCTTTGCACTGACGTATGCATTGACCTAATCACTGACCACATAACAACCCACGCTTTTCAGGTAACCATCCGCAGTCAAGGTAAAGGAGCATGCACGGTCAAAACGAATTGTGTGATAAATCTGCGTATATACATGATTAAAACAATAATAATTTACGATTAATCACATGAGATAACTCAATAATAATAGTGTATTATGACCCTCTCTTGTAGCTAAAGAGGTAACTTAACCACTATACTATCCACACTCAGCATATTACAGGCAGTATGTTCCACAGTTCTTGGATACAATGTCGTTGAATTACACAAGGGTACCTAATGAACTGTCCATTGAGAGTATATCTGTGTTTTTTTATGTTTTTGTATATCCTCTCTATGTGTTATTGTCTCCTCATTAGCCCTGCTGCGAGGGAAAAGGACCTATTCCCTCTATCCTCCTTGGAGCATCAGAATCCGCCTAGGCCAAGGACTAAGCCCCCGAGTGGGAAAACGGCACCCAGGAAAGAACCTCGTGGTGCCACCATGCCAAACAACACAGTTGCAACCCCGGTAGCACTACAGCAAACCACTGTGCCAACACCCACTGCCAGTGTAAATCAGGTTAGTTTGTGCATGTGTGTGTTTCCATCATCTCTAGTTTATTAGGCAATGGCAGACAAAAGTGTATTTTTATGATATTGAATGAGTATTTCATTGCTGTCATTTTTAGATAGCTTTATTAATGCATAACTCATGGATTTATGGAACAATAGAAAGTAGAGAGACAGTCAAATAGCGAAATATATGATATTATTTACAAGATGCAAACACACAATATTCATTGCACTGGCTTTATTCATAGCAAGAGATCAGACTTTTACTGTTGTTGTCCTCGGGTGAAGAAAAGGGTGATTTGTAACCAAAACACAAAATATGTAGAATTTAACTCATCCAGTAAAATCCCTCAAGAATGCTAATGTGAAAGATCAATGTAAGCTCATTTAAAAAAACACAGAGGAAGTAAATATCGCTTTACGCAGCACTGACAGTTTGTCATTTTGTGATCTTAGCTCACCTTTAGGGCTTTGTGTTTGTTGGCTCAGGAAATGAAAAATAAGAAGCAAAAGCAACATTGCAAAAGAAAACGTATGACCTCAACAAAAAGAAAAGAGCAGCACATCTGTCAACAGAATTTAACAGCTGTCACTGTTTAGTTAGAAGTTCAAATAAAAAACTTACATTTGAATATTACTGTGTCTTTTTGTTCCTGTTCTTGTAAGACATATATACAGGATTCAATCCCCAGTGAGAGTTTTGTCAGGAAGGTATTCTAATGTAAAGTACACACCTTCTCATTCAATGTGTTTTCTTTATTTTCATGACTATTTACATTGTAGATTGTCACTGAAGGCATCAAAACTATGAATGAACACATGTGGAGTTATGTACTTAACAAAAAAAAGGTGAAATAACTGAAAAAATATTTTATATTCTAGTTTCTTCAAAATAGCCACCCTTTGCTCTGATTACTGTTTTGCACACTTCTGGCATTCTCTCGATGAACTTCAAGAGGAAGAGGAAGGGTTGTCACTTCACAGGTGTCATAGATTTGATGCCTTCAGTGTCAATCTACAATGTATATAGTCATGAAAATAAAGAAAACCCATTGAAATGAGAAGGTGTGTCCAAATGTTTGGCCTGTACTGTGTATATATATATATATATATATATATATATATACACCGTATTTTCCGCACTATAAGGCGCACCGGATTATTAGCCGCACCTTCTATGAATTACATATTTCATAATTTTGTCCACCAATAAGCCGCCCCGGACTATAAGCCGCGCCTACGCTGCGCTAAAGTGAATGTCAAAAAAACGCTGCGCTAAAGTGAATGTCAAAAAAACAGTCAGATAGTTCAGTCAAACTTTAATAATATATTGAAAACCAGCGTTCTAACAACTCTGTCCCAAAATGTACGCAAATGTGCAATCACAAACATAGTAAAATTCAAAATGGTGTAGAGCAATAGTAACATAATGTTGCTCGAACGTTAATGTCACAACACACAAAATAAACATAGCGCTCACCTTCTGAAGTTATTCTTCATTCGTAAATCCTTCGAATTCTTCGTCTTCGGTGTCCGAATTGAAAAGTTGCGCAAGCGTGGTATCCAAAATGGCCGGTTCCGTCTCGTCGAAGTCATCGGGAGTCAGTGTCGCTGTTGTTCTGTGAATCCTGCCTTCCGGAAAGCTCGGACCACAGTTGTGACCGAAATATCTGCCCAGGCATTTACGATCCACTGGCAAATTTTGGCGTATGTCGTCCGGCGCTGTCTGCCCGTCTTAGTGAAGGTGTGTTCGCCTTCGGAGCTGTGTGAAAAAAGCCACCCGGCCTCTTCGCGTAAACTTCCCTTAACCACTCGCTCATCTTTTCTTCATCCATCCATCCCTTCGAGTTAGCTTTTATGATGACGCCGGCTGGAAAGGTCTCTTTTGGCAAGGTCTTCCTTTTGAATATCACCATGGGTGGAAGTTAGCATGGCAAGCTAGAACCACAGTGAAGGATGACTTCTCATTCCCTGTGGTGCGAATATTCACCGTACGTGCTCCCGTTCCACAGTGCGGTTCACAGGAATATCAGTTGCTGTGAAATACGGTAGTAATCCGTGTGCGGATGGAGAGATTGCGTCTTTTTATGAACCGGATCGCTTAGTAGGAGCCATTTTGTGGTCTTTACAGATGTAAACAGGAAATGAAACGTACGGTGATATCCGCGCGTTTTTTCTTCTTCTTCCGGGGGCGGGTAGAAGAAGAAGCTCTTCCAGTTCTATGGGGGCGGGTGCTTTCCTTGGCGGTTGCTTGCGTAGAAGAAGAAGCGCTTCCTGTTCTACCGGGAAAAAAGATGGCGGCTGTTTACCGAAGTTGCGAGATCGAAACTTTATGAAAATGAATCGTAATAAAGCGCACCGGGTTATAAGGCGCACTGTCAGCTTTTGAGAACATTTGTGGTTTTTAGGTGCGCCTTATAGTGCGGAAAATACGGTATATATATATATATATATATATATATATATATATATATATATATATATATATATAAAAACATATATAAGTCGCACTGGAGTATAAGTCGCATTTTTTGGGGAAATGTATTTGATAAAACCCAACACCAAGAATAGACATTTGAAAGGCAATTTAAAATAAATAAAGAATAGTGAACAACAGGCTGAATAAGTGTACGTTATATGATGCATAAATAACCAACTGAGAACGTGCCTGGTATGTTAACGTAACATATTATGGTAAGAGTCATTCAAATAACTATAACATATAGAATATGCTATACGTTTGCCAAACAATCTGTCACTCCTAATCGCTAAATCCGATGAAATCTTATACGTCTAGTCTCTTACGTGAATGAGCTAAATAATATTATTTGATATTTTACGGTAATGTGTTAATAATTTCACACATAAGTCGCTCCTGAGTACAAGTCGCATCCCCGGCCAAACTATGAAAAAAACTGCGACTTATAGTCCGAAAAATACGGTATATATACATATATATATGTGTATTGAAAACATTAGATTTTAAGGATATGAAGTTTATATATGACATGTCTTGAAAATTAGAGCAGAATGATAATGTCCACTGGTAGAATTCTGTCAACTTTGTCTGTTGATGATTTATTTGCTTCTTAATTTGCATGTGACAGACATCAGACTCCATGTGCTCAATTGTGAGACACGTGTGCTGCGATTATCACTGACATTCAAACATTAGCAAGCCAAATCATGTTGTGTTTCACAGACCAGTAAAACATGCTGGCAAAGCGTTGTGCCTAATTTGCATTATATTATCACACGCAGTAAATTATACTTAGCTCCAGTGCAGCAGATGGCATACTATATTGGCATAAACTTGCAAAAAAAAACTAAGTTGTATTTTTGTTATTCATCGGCTGGTGTGGAGGGAAACTTGTATGCCAATTTGACAATCATATTTGTTTTTCTTTTTGTTCAAACAGGAAAAAAGAAAGCACAGAGGCCCGAGTAGCAAAATCACGCCCAAGTCCAGAGAGTTTGTGGAAACGGATTCTTCATCCTCTTCTTCCGAATGCCAGTCTGATTTGGAGGAAACCATCAAAAACCCTGCTTTGCCGCCTCCGTCGACACGTACCGCAATTAACACACAGACTCTGTCCAACTCGTACACTCCTCCTCTGCCATGTTTCGGAATGGGAGGTCTGGGAGCCTTTGGAGGAAAGGGACTTTGTGTTCGAGATAGTAGCAATGTTACCACTACCATTAATAGTAGCACTAGTAGCATCAGCAGTGGTGGCACTGGGAGTGGTAGTAGCGCTAATACGTTGAGCATTAGCAACATAAATGCTTCATTTGGTACCTCGGTTCCTGATCCTGGAGGGTTAGGTGGACCTTGCAAAGACTTGGAGTCTGTGCCAACACACTTGAACATTGGACAAGATATGCCTATTTCCCCACTTAGGGAATACCAGGAGATTCAGAGTCTGTGGGTGAAAATTGACCTGAGTTTGCTTGACAGGGTGCCTGGGCGAGGTTTTGGTCAAATATCCCTGGTGGGGATGATGGAAAGGGACAGAACTGAAGGAAGAGGGTGTGAAAGACCAGGGGAAAAGGCGGTGGTGTCTGACAGGGAGAGACAAAAACAGGGTGACAGAGAATGGCAAGGGCCCAGACAAAGACAGAAGTTAGCTAAAGGGGAGAAGCTGGGGGAAGAAAATGAGGCATTAGTGCAGGACACAGAGAGGCAAGGTGACAGGGACAGATTTACAGACAGGGACAGGCAGGCTGACAGAGAGGAGCGAGAGAGGTTCAATTTAGGAACGAGAGACAAGGCGACAGAAGGAAGAAGAGAAAAATTATGTCAGGGTCTCGGATTCCCGGACAACCACTGTGTGCAGGAGAAGAGTCTTCCAAGGCTACCTGGGAGGACAGAAAGGGGGGACAGTGGAGGAAAACACCGGAGGCAAGCAACTGGCAACATGGTTGTCCTTGCAGAAAAGCACACGAGCAAGAGCAAGAGGAAACACAAGGTGCACAGTTGTTGTATTTTTTATTTTTTTCCTTACACAACCTCTATTTTCTTACTCATGTCAATGTCCTGTCTTCCTTATTTTCCCAGTTGGACCACAGTGAACCTTCCATCAACAGCAATAAAAAGCTTCAATTGGACAAAGACTGTCAGCTACTCCCACCCTGCATTTCTCCAATACACAACCACAAAAACAGCTCTGTGGAGTAAGTATTGACAGTCAGCAGCTCAGCACACACTAGGAGGAACTCTTTAACAGCTGTCTTGCAGAAAGTACTTGAAAAACAAATACTTGAGTAAAAATATGTGGCCATGAGTTTGGTAGAGGGCAGCACGGTGGGAAAATGGGGTTAGTATGTGTTCCTCACAATACGAAGGTCCTGGGTTCAATCCTGGGCTCGGGTTCTTTCTGTGTGGAGTTTGCATGTTATCCCTGTGACTGCGTGGGTTCTTTCCGGGTACTCCGGCTTCCTCCCACTTCCAAAGACATGCACCTGGGGATAGGTTGATTGGCAGCACTAAATTAGCTCTAGTGTGTGAATGTGAGTGTGAATGTTGTCTGTCTATCTGTGTTGGTCCTGTGATGAGGTGGCGACTTGTACAGGGTGTACCCCGCCTTTTGCCTGAAAGCAGCTGGGATAGGCTCCAGCACCCCCCGAGAGGGACAAGCAGTAGAAAATGGATGGATGGATGGACTTTGGTAGAAGTTAAAGTCACATTCTAGAAAATTACTTAAAGAGGACCTTTATACAAAAACAACTTTTCTTACCTGATGATACCCCATTTTGTGTATTTGAAATCAAACCAAAGAGGCATGGCGAAGATATTTAGAAATAATCTTGCCTTCTTTCATACTTCCCCCAAACAAGCCTGTGAGGTAGGATGGATTATCTTGGCAAAGAAAACAAATGTTCACTAACACAGATTTAGACATATTTATAACATAACATATTATAACATATTTGTGAACAATATTTGAGAGGAATAGGTATTTTGTATATATTGTAAAAGTTTTAGATCTTTGAGTTCGACTTGTGACGGTGCAGCGGGAGAAGAAGACGGCAGTGAGGCAGTGACGTCGTTAGCTCTTACGTGCGTGAGGTGTGTGATTATCCAAAGATATGTAGTGTGACTTCTTAATCCTCTTCGTCCCTGATGGGACATAAGGCTTTGACGATCTGTCTCCATCTGGATCTGTCTTGAGCAACATGCTGTGCCTCACCCCAGGTTAGGTTCAACTCCTTCAGCTCAGCCGTCACCGTACGCCGCCACGTGTTCTTGGGCCGGCCTTGCTTCCTTTTCCTAGGTGGAGTCCAACGTAGAGCGATCTTGGGGATGCGGTCTTGGTCCATCCTGAAAACATGCCCAAGCCATTGGAATCGGCGGCATTTGATCTCTAGCACCACACTGTTGCACTTGGTCTTCTTGTATAGATGTGCATTGGATATTTTCTCGGGCCAGAAGATTCCACAGTTTCCTGAGGCATCCATTGTGGAAGGCCTCGACTTTTTTCATGTCGTAGGATGTTACTCGCCAGCACTCCGAGCCGTACAACAATACAGATTTTACATTACTGTTGTAAAATCGGACCTTTGTTCTTAAGTTATATTGCTTGGACTTCCAGATGGTGTGTAGTCTAGCAAAAGCACCCTGTGCCTTTCCGAGTCTTGCTCTAATGTCCTTTTGTGCAGAGTTGTCCCTACTGACGAGACTTCCCAGATAGGTAAGGTCCTCAACATAGTGGAGAGCGTGTCCATTCACTGTGATTGGTACGTCTGGAGTGGCATTAATGCACATCACTTGTGTTTTGGACACATTTATGTTCAGCCCTACCTGTGTGACTTTGTGTGGTATTTATATGAGCGTGGTTACCAGAGGGTGTTGAGGGTGCGTGTTGGGATCGAGGCGGAAGTCCAAAGAGGGCAAAGCAGGCTCGGGAAGTCGAAAGGCAAGGCGGATGGTCAAGGACAGGAGCGAGGGGTCGTGGTCAGTGGGCAGGCGTGAGGTCGAAGTCCAGAGAGGCAAGAGGAGATCCAGAGGGGGTCCAGGAAGACGGGACACACATCTCGACGACGGGGAAGGGCTACGGGAAGCTGGAGGACGACACAACACGACGGGGAGGGAACACAGGGAGAGAGATAGCACATGCGAGAAGGCTGGAGACGTGTTGGCTTACTGTACGGGTACGAGAAGCTACGTTCTGGCACTGGATCTCAAGACGCGCTGGCTTATGAAGGCTGGTTGCTCGTCAGGGGCAGGTGCGTTGATTGCTGATCGCTTGCAGTCGCGTGGAGGCGCACCCACATCCGAGAGAGAATGCCCGTGGGCGTGGCCCGCAGTGCGCTCAGCAGAGCGCACAGCAGGATGAGAGGCAGCAGGAGTGTGACTCATAACACAACTCATGCAAAATGGGAGCAAAAGCGTTATATATTTTTGTTCAGGTAAAAAGCTGGTGCCAGAGCATCTCAGGATCCGTGAGGGTTGATATGGTAAAAACATTTCAGATACATAAGAGGGCGCAAGGCCATTAAGACATTTGAAAACTAATAATAGAACTTTAAAATAGACCCTAAATCGGACTTTAATGCTACTTTAAAACTGATGTAATGCGCTCCCGCCCTCTGGTCCTCGTCAGCACGCGTGCAGATGAGTTTTGTAATAATTTTAGAGTTCTGATATTATTGCATTATTGCAATATACATTCATTTATACCCAATTTTTCTTTACAATAACCTGATAACCATCAGCACGTAACCGATTGAGGTGGGCTGATGTGTCTCTATGCAGCTCTGACCCATGACCAATCGCCTTAAGGTCTTCAACTCAAGCCCTGCTCTGTGTTGACTCGGATCTACATATAGAAATGGAGTCACTGTGATCTCCCACCGTCTGTTTTCATGATTACAGAGGTTTATATTTAAATGTTAATGAAAGTGCAGTGGAGTACAAATTACACAGTGACTTTAAAAAAAGATGTATGATGGTCTTGTACATCAGAATAAGATGAGTGCCGCTCTGCATAAGAGTTAACGTGGCAGATGAAAATGTTTACCCTACATCTCATCCCTATCTCAGATAATACAACAAGAAAGAAAAGTTAGGCTGACCTGGAATTGAACCCTCTGCATCATGCGCCAGACGTCTCAGTGTGCGGATTGTCTGTATTTCACCCAAGAGGCTTTTTATAGTAGCTGTAAACTGCCTTATGTGATTACTCGACTCAGAGCCCTTCAGCAGTTTCTAATCTGTGACTTTTTGGACAAATTATCACGGCTTGGTCCGTGAAATCATCTCAGTATAAATTAATGGCTGAAAATTAGTATTTGGAAAAAGCAGCTTTGTTGTTATGAAAGCCAAAAAGATGTTCACAACTGGCCGAGTATTGTACTGTACCACAATATTTGGCAGATATAACGTGGTCATTTTGTGCGAAAAGGCTGCAATTTGGTGTTAGTTATCGCTTTGAAAGATGTATGAGGGCCTTGGAATACACGCACAAACGCACATGCACACAACATTCATTCACAAACAACACACAAATACACGCACATTAGCATAGTCGTACACATTTGCTCACATCCATTATTCTGAACACTCACATAGCCATAGCCCGCACACACACATACACACACACACACAGCAACTAATTAGTTTTGTCTCTCAGGTTTTGTATATTATCACTAATGTCTAGGCCTGCGGTGCTGTTCTGCGAGCTCAGCAACTTTCACATTGCATCAACCCCCCAGAGCTTCTAGTGAGAGGAAAAACATAAAAATATTATCTATGGTGTTGCAAACAATATGAGTCAGAGGAGCTACAATAAGGCAACTGAGGGACTAATCATCTGTGGTTTACCATGGAGGAGAAGAAACTACTACTTACAGAGAAACTCATCATTCAACAACATATGAAATGAATACATAATGCAATAATTAGCAAAGCACTGAACATGTTTGCGTTATCAACTTCAGAATATTTTTGCATATCTTTGAATTAGGGATGTCCGATAATGGCTTTTTGCCGATATCCGATATTCCGATATTGTCCAACTCTTTAATTACCGATACCGATATCAACCGATATATACAGTCGTGGAATTAACACATTATTATGCCTAATTTGGACAACCAGGTATGGTGAAGATAAGGTACTTTAAAAAAAATAAAAATAAAATAAAATAAGATAAATAAATTAAAAACATTTTCTTGAATAAAAAAGAAAGTAAAACAATATAAAAACAGTTACATTGAAACTAGTAATTAATGAAAATTAGTCAAATTAACTGTTAAATGTTAGTACTATTAGTGGACCAGCAGCACGCACAATCATGTGTGCTTACGGACTGTATCCCTTGCAGACTGTATTGATATATATTGATATATAATGTAGGAACCAGAATATTAATAACAGAAAGAAACAACCCTTTTGTGTGAATGAGTGTGAATGAGTGTAAATAGGGGAGGAAGGTTTTTTGGGTTGGTGCACTAATTGTAAGTGTTTCTTGTGTTTTTTATGTTGATTTAATTAAAAAAAAATTAAAAAACAAAAAATAAAAACGATACCGATAATAAAAAAAACAATACCGATAATTTCCGATAGTACATTTTATCGGCAGGCTGATATTATCGGACATCTCTACTCTGAATACATATAGTTGTTTTAAAGTGATAAAAAAATATTATCGTACATGAATATTCTTTAAAAGTATGCCATTATTCCAACAGAACTGTCCCCATCAGTATGTTAAATCTTAGTTAAACAGTGTGGTTGAAGGGAGAACAGATCCTCAAGACAAGAGCTCATATTTTCATTTAGTGTTTGTAAGAGACTTTTTTTGTTTCAGTTTCAAAGAAGGTTAGCTCAGTGGACTTGTGGTTAGAGTGTCCGCCCTAAGAGTGGGAGGTCGTGAGTTCAAAACCCCGGCCGAGTCATACCAAAGACTATAGAAATGGGACCCATTGCCTCCCTGCTTGGCACTCAGCATCAAGGGTTGGAAATGGGGGTTAAATCACCAAATGATTCCCAAACGCGGCGCACGCTGCTGCTCACTGCTCCCCTCACCTCCCAGGTGGTGAACATGGGGATGGGTCAAATGCAGAGGACACATTTCACCACACCTAGTGTGTGTGTGACTATCATTGTGACTTTAACTTTTTAACTTTTTTTATTTTCCTTTTATTTTCATTCAAAATGGTCTAAAATTTCACATGAGTTTATTGGAACCTGCTAGGGAATTCAATCAATCAATCAATGTTTATTTATATAGCCCTAAATCACAAGTGTCTCAAAGAGCTGCACAAGCCACAACGACATCCTCGGTACAAAGCCCACATAAGGGCAAGGAACAATTCACCCCAGTGGGACGTCGATGTGAATGACTATGAGAAACCTTGGAGAGGACCGAATATGTGGGTAACCCCCCCCTCTAGGGGAGACCGAATGCAATGAATGTCGAGTGGGTCTGACGTAATATTGTGAGAGTCCAGTCCATAGTGGATCCAACATAATAGTAAGAGTCCAGTCCATAGTGGGGCCAGCAGGACACCATCCCGAGCGGAGACGGGTCAGCAGCGCAGAGATGTTCCCAGCCGATGCACAGGCGAGCGGTCCACCCCGGGTCCCGACTCTGGACAGCCAGCACTTCATCCATGGCCACCGGACCTGTGCCCCCCGCCCTCCACAAGGAAGAGGGGAGCAGAGGAGAAAAGAAAAGAAACGGCAGATCAACTGGTCTAAAGGGGGGTCTATTTAAAGGCTAGAGTATACAAATGAGTTTTAAGATGGGACTTAAATGCTTCTACTGAGGTAGCATCTCTAATTGTTACCGGGAGGGCATTCCATAGTACTGGAGCCCGAATAGAAAACGCTCTATAGCCCGCAGACTTTTTTTCGGCTCTGTGAATCACTAATAAGCCGGAGTTCTTTGAACGCAGATTTCTTGCCGGGACATATGGTACAATACAATCGACAAGATAGGACGGAGCTAGACCGTGTAGTATTTTATACGTAAGTAGTAAAACCTTAAAGTCACATCTTAAGTGCACAGGAAGCCAGTGTGATAAGATTTTTCCGGTTCCGATTGCACTTTTGATTCTGCTTAACGATTTGGTTCTTTATTGGTTCTCTTATCGATTCTTATTTGGGAAAAAAAGATAACAATTTGATGGATTAGCATTAGAGATGTCCGATAATGGCTTTTTTGCCGATATCTGATATTCCGATATTGTCCAACTCTTAATTACCGATTCCGACATACTTGCCAACTCTCCCGAATTTTCCGGGAGACTCCCGAAATTCAGCGCCTCTCCCGAAAACCTCCCGGGACAAATATTCTCCCGAAAATCTCCCAGTTTTCAGCCGGAGCTGAAGGCCACGCCCCCTCCAGCTCCATGCAGACTTGAATGAGGACAGCCTTTTTTCATGACGGGAGGACAACAGGGTGACAAGAACTAAATCATCCAGACTAGAGATAAATTGTATTATTATGTTCATCTTACCTACAAATAAATATTTTTGTTAATTAAAAAAAACAAAACTAAATACATTTTTACTATATTTTGCTAAAAACATCCAAATTAATTGTATTTTTATTTGTATTTTTTCTGACTCCTTATTACATCCAGCCATAGAATTATACATTAAAATAAACATGTTTGAAATAATTAATTTTAAATGATCATAGTAATTCATTTAAAATGACCATATCTAATTATTAAAATAATTGCTTGTTTATCAACAACTTTAGCATTTTATTCATTACATTTTGAAGCTCTCAGAAGCCAAGTTATGTTATATTCCTTAAGATTTATTTATGCAAGTTTGAAGTATCAATATTTTCAGGATGTATATATATATGTGTGTGTATGGAATGCTTGACTTGGTGAATTCTAGCTGTCAATATACTCCTCCCCTCTTAACCACGCCCCCAATCACCCCCCCCCCCCCCCCCCCCCCCCCCCCCCACACACACACACACACACACACACAC
Organism: Nerophis lumbriciformis; assembly: GCF_033978685.3. Lineage (NCBI taxonomy): Eukaryota > Metazoa > Chordata > Actinopteri > Syngnathiformes > Syngnathidae > Nerophis > Nerophis lumbriciformis. The sequence goes on from NC_084566.2 coordinate 6,354,830, forward strand.
ACCTCCCGAAATCGGAGGTCTCAAGGTTGGCAAGTATGGATTCCGATATCAACCGATACCGATATATTACACTTGTGGAATTAACACATTATTATGCCTAATTTTGTTGTGATGCCCCGCTGGATGCATTAAACAATGTAACAAGGTTTTCCAAAATGAATCAACTCAAGTTATGGAAAAAAATGCCAACATGACACTGCCATATTTATTATTGAAGTCACAAAGCATTATGCAGTTTTACCTTTAGATCAGTTAAACGCGCAATTGGAAAAAAAAACCTGCCTAGCAGAACAGCGGCCCAACTGGCTGTAAAGTGGCATGTGATACAATCAATATGCCCTGCTTGTACAAACGTTTGTATTTGCTAATATCCATATATTGAAGGGGTAAAGTTATCTGACCTCAGATTTTCGGAATTATTTATCATACAGATAAATATGATTGGAAAGACTTACTCCTAACATGGCTTTTATGTCTGATATCAATTTATAATCATTTAAGCAGAGGTCCTCAATTAAAAAGGTCTGGACCACGGGTCTCTAACATTTATACTGAAGTGCTCTTTCAGTCAATTATATATGTGTATATATATATATATATAATTGACTGAAACATGACATCATCGCGCCAAGTGCGTGCTCTTTCAGTCAATTATATATGTATATATATATATATAATTGACTGAAAGAGCACGCATATATATATATATATATATATATATATATATATATATATATATATATATATATATATATATGTGTATATATATATATATATAATTGACTGAAAGAGCACGCACTTGGCGCGATGATGTCATGTTATCGATGGGAAAATGCAAGAAATGTAATGCCGAGCGCATATCATTATGTCAAGATAATGGCACTAGCATTTACTTCCATCCATCCATCCATCCATTTTCTACCGCTTATTCCCTTCGGGGTCGCGGGGGGCGCTGGAGCCTATCTCAGCTACAATCGGGCGGAAGGCGGGGTACACCCTGGACAAGTCGCCACCTCATCGCAGGGCCAACACAGATAGACAGACAACATTCACACTCACATTCACACACTAGGGCCAATTTAGTGTTGCCAATCAACTTATCCCCAGGTGCATGTTTTTGGAGGTGGGAGGAAGCCGGAGTACCCGGAGGGAACCCACGCAGTAACGGGGAGAACATGCAAACTCCACACAGAAAGATCCCGAGCCTGGGATTGAACCCCAGACTACTCAGCACCTTCGTATTGTGAGGCAGACGCACTAACCCCTCTACCACCGTGCTGCCCTAGCATTTACTTAATTTAAGAATATTTTTTTAAATATTGAGAAAAAAGGTCTCATATTTGTGTTTTCTATTAAGAAAAGTGCACTTGTTATTAGTGAGAAAATACTTATTTTAAGGTATTTTTGGGGTTCATTAAGGTTAGCTAATTTTACTTGTTTTGGAAAGTCTTGACAAGCCAAATTTTCTTGTTCTATTGGCAGATAATTTTGCTTAGTTCAAGTAAAATGCCCCTAACATTTTTTTTTTCTTTTCTTGTTTTTGAACACTGACTTTTTGCAGTGCAATCACTGTGTCCTGTGTCCATACTGCCATTAAGTATGCCCATGGGGGTCACATTGTCTTCCACCATGCATTTGTTAATTTAGCTTGATGTCAATACAACTATGTAAAGGTAAGTACCACCCACGCTGGTTAATATGCGTTTTCGGAGACGACTACGCTTACAAGCACACTCAAATATTAACAATACATCACAAATTGAGGAATTGTTAATATTGGATGGGTAATAATAACGACTTGAATAATAATGATTTGTCTATCTCATCCACATTACTGCAAGAAACTCAAACATTACAAGGTTACATTTCCAAATCCCGTGACATCCAATATTGCAATGTTGTTGCAATATTAATTGTGTGTACGTGTGTGTGTTTGCCCGTATGTGTGTGTGTGTTCCACAGATCTCTGAGCAGGAAACAGTCCTGGCGGCACGATGAGAAGCTACTTCCTCCACTTCTTTCGCCCCTCTCTGAAGAGCCCCCGCATAAAAAGAGCTGTGAGGGCAGTTCATCGCTCAGCCAGGAGGGCGGAGCCACTGGGACGCTCCCTTGCCCCATTTCCTCGGTACACAGACACAGGAGAGGAGAAAGCAAAGCATTATCACATGCAAGAAACAATGCTCCAAGTGTAAGTCTCAACTTTAGCTTGCTCAATTAAATTGTTTATAAATATCGCACATAAAACATTTTAAAAATATATACAGCGTAATAAATATATATTTATTTGAATTATTTTTTGAATGTATTTATATGTTAAAAGTTCCAAATCAATAGTATTGTTGATTTTGTTCATTAAATTTGAATAATGCATTCCACTGATTTAATAAGTGGGGAATTAAGAGTACCGTATTTTTCGGACTATAAGTTGCAGTTTTTTTCATAGTTTGGCCGGGGGTGCGACTTATACTCAGGAGCGACTTATGTGTGAAATTATTAACACATTACCGTAAAATATCAAATAATATTATTTAGCTCATTCACGTAAGAGACTAGACGTATAAGATTTCATGGGTTTTAGCGATTAGGAGTGACAGATTGTTTGGTAAACGTATAGCATGTTCTATATGTTATAGTTATTTGAGTGACTCTTACCATAATATGTTACGTTAACATACCAGGCACGTTCTCAGTTGGTTATTTATGCCTCATATAACGTACACTTATTCAGCCTGTTGCTCACTATTCTTTATTTATTTTAAATTGCCTTTCAAATGTCTATTCTTGGTGTTGGGTTTTATCAAATACATTTCCCCAAAAAATGCGACTTATACTCCAGTACGACTTATGTTTTTTTCCTTCTTTATTATGCATTTTCGGCCGGTGCGACTTATACTCCGAAAAATAAAATAATATTTTGCATACCAATGGCAAATATATATCACCATACACTAGTATGAGGAGACAACCCTCTTACTAAAGAAGGCATTACTTGTAAAAACATGTTATTAACTTTAATCATACAAGGGCAAAATAAATGTGTAGAAGTCGCTTCCTCACGGTTCCACTGATACATACGTCAGAGTAGCCAGGCGTGCAGAGTTGAACAAAGGTTTAATGTTTTTCAACAAGCTCCTCAGATAATCATTCCCTCTAGGACTTTTCAGTCTCTCCAAAATCCTCCCTCCTCTCCTGTTCCTGGCCGCTACTGTTAAAGACAACAGGTGATTAGATAACTCGTACCACCTGGGAAATCTAATCACCTGTTCAGCTGTGTCTCGCAGCCGGCACTGACACGCCCCTGTCTGTCGGTGCGCTGTCCTCAGCACCATGGACAGGGGCGGCGATCTCCGCTCCTGCAGGCCGCTGGCCACGCCTCCCTCCACAAAATGTAAAGCAAATTTGTGTTATTCCTCATAATACTACCATAAATAGAGCCCAAAGAGCTGACTCAAAAGCATTAAATGGTCACAGCAATTGTTAGTACTCTAGGTCTTACTTAAAAGTCTCTTTTCCTCCAAATAAAGGGTGAGTCACATTATACAGTAGCCACAAAAAGTTTGGTATATTGGGCTTCCATGTGAAATTTGTTAGATTACTACTGCTATTTGTTAGAGAACAGCAAGTTCTCTAATTAAATCTGTAACTTAGTCATTGTAATGCAATGCTTTCTACAGCTCACAGATAATCATATTGAGAAGCCCTGTGGAGACAGTTGCCATGCCAATGGGCAGTCGGAATCAGATGCCTGGTCGGAACCACTGATGGAACCTGCAGAACCTCCCAGACCGAGACTGTCCTTTAGTGACACGTATGTACAAACAACTTCTAACAATGTTGCCAGACGGTAAATGAAAAAATATCGCACCAAAAGCTTTAAGCTTGATCGTATTTTGAAGATTTGACGTGGCTTGGGACCCTGTGCCACAGTAAAACATTGTACCGTGACAAGTGTGTAGTATAGCATTATGCAGTTTTACCTTTAGATAAGTTAAACACGCTATTGGAAAAAAAGCTGCTCGAGCAGAACAGCACCCCAACTGGCTGTAAAGTGGCATGTGATACAATCAATATGTCCTGCTTGTGTTTGCTAATATCCATATATTGAAGGGGTAAAGTTATCTGACCTCAGATTTTTGGAATTATTTATCGTACAGATAAATACGATTGGAAAGACTTACTCATAACATGGCTTTTATGTCTGATATCAATTTATAAGCAGAGGTCCTCAATTAAAAAGGTCTAGACCACGGATCCCTAACTTTTTTTTGCACCAGGGAACCGTTTGATGTAGGCATTATTTGAACGAATGTGTGGCAGATAAATGTACAGCAAAAATAAGTGCATGAAAAATGCAACTCATCATAACACTGAATTAGTAAGAGCCCTGGCCTTTGTTTTTTACTAATTTTTGCTTATTTTTTACTAAGGTATCTGATGCTGTATACATGTTAAACATCATTGTTGAGGACAAGAGCATACATATATAATACAACTAAATATACTTGCCATTAGTTCCAATGTATTTCTATAGATGTTGTATTTCTATGGATTTCTATTTCTATTCGAAAAGTTGTGTATTCATATTTTGAGCAATATTTCATACATCAATACACTTATGAATGCTTTTTGGTGCAATTTTCCATGCATAAACACATGTGTTAATGCTAATGCTTCATGAATGTTGTTTTATAAAAAAAAATCAACCTGCCACGGACTGCAAATGGCAATTAGCACATGTGCCAATCTGGCACATGTATATGTTATATGTTCATTAATGCGCATTGTCCCATCTTACAAAGATATAACAATTGGCAAATTCCTATCAAGAGTTTTATTATACGTCTATGAACAAGCTTATTGGTAGGTCTACTCTATTGGGACAGGCAAAAGTTAAATCGGAAAAAATGAAGTCGTTTTTAAATATTTAATGTTTCTGTCGCCCGGAAGCAAATGTATCACAGACGGTTGGGGACCACTGGTCTAGATTATGTCACTGTATAATTTGCCTAATTGGCCATGATAAAAAAAAGACAAATTAACACAAAACAAATGTTCACCTATACCTTGTTGCATCAGGCTATTTGCTCTATTTCTTAATTTTAGCTGTTGAAGGTTAAGTGTCACTAAAGCAGTGTTTTTCAACCTTTTTTGAGCCAAGGCACATTTTTTTCATTGAAAAAAGGCAGAGGCACACCACCAGCAGAAATCATTAAAAAATGAAACTCAGCAGCCGATATTGACAATAAAAAGTCGTTGTCGCAATTGTTGGATATGACTTTAACCAAGCATGCATCACTATAGCTCTTGTCTCAAAGGAGGTGTACTGTCACGACCTGTCACATCACACCCTGACTTATTTGGACTTTTTTGCTGTTTTACTTCTTGTCTTGCGCTCCTATTTTGGTGGCTTTATTTGGTATTTTCCTGTAGCAGCTTAATGTCTTCCTTTGAGTGCTACCCCCCACACCTGCTTTGTTTTAGCAATCAAGAATATTTCAGTTGTTTTTATCCTTCTTTGTGGGGACATTGTTGATTGTCATGTCATATTCGGATGTACATTGTGGACGCCATCTTTGCTCCACAGTAAGTCTTTGCTGTTGTCCAGCATTCTGTTTTTGTTTACTTTGTAGCCAGTTCAGTTTTAGTTTTGTTCTGCATAGCCTTCTCTAAGCTTCAATGCCTTTTCTTAGGGGCTATCAACTTAATTTTTGGTTTAAGCATTAGACACCTTTTTACCTGCACGCTGCCTCCGGCTGTTTCCGACATCTACAAAGCAATTAGCTACCTGCTGCCACCTACTGATATGGAAGAGTATTACACGGTTACTCTGCCGAGCTCTAGACAGCACCGACACTCAACAACAACACATAATTTGCAGACTATAATTACTGGTTTGCAAAACATATTTTTAACCAAAATAGATGAAATTAGATAATCTCCCACGGCACACCAGAATGTATCTCACGGCACACTGGTTGAAAAACACTGCACTAAAGGACAGGAGAGCATCGCTAATAATGACTACCGCTGGTCAAAGCCTGTGTGGCACGCTTCCACACCGTGTTAATGCCAAGCCTGCGGAGGTGCCCCGTATGTCTGGATCTCTACTCTTGCAGCGTATTTGATTTACGGAAATGCATGACGAATGAAAAGCTTTGGCAGACCAAAATTAGCCCTTGGCCCACATATTAATGGCCCTTGATGTAAAGTAAAATATGTGTAGGGTCATTATCATTTTGACATCAGATGACTCAATTGATTTGATAATGAGCTGTTCTAAGGCCAATTTTGAATACACTGAGTCAAAAGTTTACTTTTTCTTTGATATTTAGTTTCCTCCATTCAGTTTTAAATCACCATGCGAGTGAGCCTTACTTAGGCCAAGTTATATTTGGAGCCGCCATGTGTTGCGAACTATTTATTTTTGGCTAAATTACTTATCTGTTCCAACATGCTATGTACGTAATTTTTTATGTTCTCTGTCCTGTATCCAGAGTCCGCAGTGCAGACTACTACATGCAGGAGGCTAAAAGGCTAAAGCACAAGGCAGATGCATTGGTAAGTGTATCTACATATCTTTCACACACACTCCCAAACACACACAGTGACACTTCCATGAACTGGTGCATGCTCGAAGATAGCTTCACAAAGATGGCAGGAGAATGATTTATAAAAAAAACAAAACAATGTGAAGACAGAGCTAACTGTAATTGTGTGTGTTCTTGCCGAATTGTGTGCATCTGTGTGTGTTTAAGTGTGTGTAGTGTAAAATCCGTCATATCAAGGACTGTACTGTATAATTTGTGCTATTTGTTGCACCATTTTTTCTCCAAAGGGAACTTTGCATTCTGATGATGCCTGCAAGATTAAACATCATCAAACGAGTTATCTGATGTCTTTAGGCAATGAAATTAGATTTATTAAACTGGTTATTTATCTCATGTTTACGTGTGCTTCCTCTGATTTATCTGAAGATTTGCTGATTAGTCGGTAAATGACTCAAAGAGAAGACAATGCTATTTAGACATTCATAGCTGTTTTATTTCATTTTTGGTATTTTGTCTTTGTTTGTTCCTGTCGGTGTATAGATCGACAAGTTTGGAAAAGCTGTGAACTACGCAGACGGCGCTCTCTCTTTCATTGAGTGTGGAAACGCTATGGAGCGAGATCCTCTAGAGGCCAAATCTCCTTACACGATGTACTCAGAAACCGTCGAGCTAATCAGGTATGAGTCGATCTATGAGGTGTTTTTTAAACCGAGTTTCGCTCGCAATTTAGATACGCGGTAGAAAAAAAATCTTATGAAACATAAATTCTGGCTACGACTACTTACCCTTCTTTCATGGTCATAGGGTTGCCAACTCCCTGAAAAATAGTTAATATCTGTGTATACTGTACGTGCTCCCAATTGGAAATGTATATGCGGATGCCTGTAAATCCAAGGCATGCGGAAATACCTGTTTTAGTGTTTTGTATACATTTAGAAAACCTACTCAGTGGCCTTGTGGTTCGAGTGTCCGCCCTGAGATCGGTAGGTTGTGTGTTCAAACCCTGACCCAGTCATACCAAAGACTATAAAAATGGGACCCATTACCTCCCTGCTTGGCACTCAGCATCAAGGGTTGGAATTGGGGGTTAAATCACCAAAAATGATTCCCGAGCGTGGCCACCGCTGCTGCTCAATGCTCCCCTCACCTCCCAGGGGTGGAACAAGGGGATGGGTCAAATGCAGAGGGTAATTTCACCACACCTTGTGTGTGTGTGACTATCACTGGTACTTTAACTAACTTTTTTTATACATGTCTCACACTACAAATTCAGAAATGATCCAAGGTTAAGGTTTCATGTGAAGAACAGGGCATGCTGGGAGCTATGGTTTCCCAGCTAAACAAAAAAAAAAATCTAATGAATCATACATGTGATTGTTTGTAGAGTGAAACGTTTACATTAAACGACAAAATATAGCGTTATTTAGTGTAACGACTAAACTCATGGGAAAGATTACTTCAATGCGTGATTACATTCCCGCATTCTTTTGTTGCATATGCCTGCGCAGCTGCAGGGGGTGCAAGAATTACATTAAGGAGCATGTTTTTGCCTTTTTTATTTGTGTCAAACAATTTTTAGACTCCAAACTGAATTTAATTAGATACACGTCGTGGAGTTACTTCATTATTTGAGGAAAAAAAGTTGTAAAAATGTGTATTAATTTATTTCGAACATGCATACAGTAACAATATGGTAAATAACATATTTACAGTTTCTCATTATTACATGTCCGTTTCTCACCCAGGCCTTCAGTGATGTCCTACTTAGTCCGACTTCACCTCTCAAAATACCGTAATTTATGTCACCACATGGACACGGCTGGAGATAATATACAGAAACCCACTTGCACACTGCTGGACATTGAAACTCCTCAACAGTGTACAAAACGGTCTATTTTTCGGAGCATTTAACATTCAATAAACCTGCTTCAGCAATTAAAACATATCTTACGTGGTACTGTCAAAATTAAAAGAATTGTATTAAAAAAAAAATAAACATGAAGAAATTAAGAAATAAAATATTTGAACTCACAATTTGTAGCACCCATTCGACGCTGTATAAGCTAGTGGTACCGCTCGTAGTCATCGGTTGATTCGTGTGAAAGTGGTGGGCAAACCATTTCACCGCCGGGATAGCTTCCGGTGTCGGCCGATGTAGTTTCTCTTAATTATATTTCTTGACCTTGCAAACTAGGAAGCCAGCCTGACTGACCGGAAAAGGCAGGACTAAATAGCTCTCTGATTAGCGCTTGGGAACAGGTGAGCGTCCCGATCACTAATCAGAGATGGGTGAAAACAATAAGCACCCATGGTAACTGAAAACAAACCCAGCGGTGCACAAAACAGGAACTGAGGGAGTCCAAAAACCAAACAGAACATGATCCGGGCAGCGGATCATAACATTTATGACCAGAAGTTCTCTGGCTAACTCTAGCTGGCTAACTAGCCACCACCGAGGTGAGACAGAGTGACAGTCAAGGCAAAAGGAACAACAAACGATGCCAGAAAAGTAAAACAGAAATTATTTAATAGGTGAGCGATGCTAGCAATGATTGACTTAGCTAGTGGCAAACTACCACTGATTTTTTTACAGACTAGTATTAGATATGGGGCAAATATGTCCTTTTTCAGGTCAATACAGGAAAATGTTCCAAAAAACTGGTGTCACAAAATATATTTTTCCAGTAGGACTGTCAAAAATAACATGTTAACTCAAGTGATCAATCACACAAAAATGATTGCATTAAACATATATACATGCAGATTAGTCACGCAAGTTATTTTGACCGTACATGCTTTTTTACCTTAAAGGCCTACTGAAATGCGATTTTCTTATTCAAACGGGGATAGCAGGTCCATTCTATGTGTCATACTTGATCATTTCGCGCTATTGCCATATTTTTGCTGAAAGGATTTAGTAGAGAACATCGACGATAAAGTTTGCAACTTTTGTTCGCTGATAAAAAAGCCTTGCCTCTACCGGAAGTAGCAGACGATATGCGCGTGACGTCACAGGTTGTGGAGCTCCTCACATCCGCACATTGTTTACAATCATGGCCACCAGCAGCGAGAGCAATTCGCACCGAGAAAGCGACAATTTCCCCATTAATTTGAACGAGGATAAAAGATTTGTGGATGAAGAAAGTGAGAGTGAAGGACTAGAGGGCCGTGGGAGCGATTCAGATAGGGAAGATGCTGTGAGAGGCGGGTGGGACCTGATATTCAGCTGGGAATGACTAAAACAGTAAATAAACACAAGACATATACTCTATTAGCCACAACACAACCAGGCTTATATTTAATATGCCACATAACAAACACCTCCCCCCTTCCGTCCATATAACCCGCCAATACAACTCAAACACCTGCACAACACACTCAATCCCACAGCCCAAAGTACCGTTCACCTCCCCAAAGTTCATACAGCACATATATTTCCCCAAAGTCCCCAAAGTTACGTACGTGACATGCACATAGCGGCACACACGTACGGGCAAGCGATCAAATGTTTGGAAGCCGCAGCTGCATGCGTACTCACGGTACCGCGTCTGCGCATCCAACTCAAAGTCCTCCTGGTAAGAGTCTCTGTTGTCCCAGTTCTCCACAGGCCAATGGTAAAGCTTGACTGTCATCTTTCGGGAATGTAAACGATGAAACACCGGCTGTGTTATCCGGCACAACAGTCAGGGGGTGCATTCTACGGCGGGGGGTGCGTTATCCGGCACAACACCTGCCGCAATACACCGCTTCCCACCTACAGCTTTCTTCTTTGCTGTCTCCATTGTTCATTGAACAAATTGCAACAGATTCACCAACACAGATGTCCAGAATACTGTGGAATTTGGCGATGAAAACAGACGACTTAATAGCTGGCCACCATGCTGTCCCAAAATCTCCTCTACAATCCGTGACGTCACGTGCCGGCGTCATCATACCGAGACGTTTTCAGCAGGATATTTCGCGCAAAATTTAAAATTGCACTTTAGTAAGCTAACCCGGCCGTATTGGCATGTGTTGCAATGTTAAGATTTCATCATTGATATATAAACTATCAGACTGCGTGGTCGGTAGTAGTGGGTTTCAGTAGGCCTTTAATCGCAGTGGGTTACCTGAAAGGCTGCACGTGTTGTTATAAGGTCAGTGATCAGGTCAATGCGTACATCAGTGCAAAGAGGAGTGCAGAGACTCCGACTGGTGGACTCACTGGCCAATTGCACTTCTAAATACACCCTAACTGTCACATTTTGAGCAAGTAAATTACATGTATACAAGTAAAACGTTTAAAGAATACTTCCAGATGTCATTCTTACAAAAAAGTGCATTTGTGTCTAAATAATAGGGTCTTTTTAAAGTTCATTTAAACGAGGCAAGCGAGTAATAACCTGTGAATAATCTGATTAAAAATGTTATCTAAAAATGGAGTCTAACATGCTTTCCCAGCCGTTTCTGCCACATTTTCAAGTAATCTTGGATGACTCCCTCATCGTCAGGACATCGTCTGTCTGATGACACCCTAAGGAAAACATTCCTACATAGCCAGGTTCAGAGAACTGGGGTGTTGCTTCAGCATGGCGTTGTTGTTTTCGGCCAGGAACTATGGGCCATTGTAAGCAAGTGCATAGCAATGGTAACGTAGCCACAAGTTGTCCTGCCACAACTCTCGCCTCTAAGGATCTCAATGTCAGACGGTTAATCATCTGACCCTGTGGAAAGAAGTCACATCCAGGAATGCATTCAACATCAGCGGTTCTGGATCGTATATATGTCTGAATCAATGATCAATTAAGAAAATGCAACCGTTTTAAAAAGATCACATCCTACATGACTGAGGGCTAACTACAGAGTAACCAACTCCGGTCCTTAGGTTCAACATAACGTGATGTGCAAAGGGAGACTCTTTCTTTCTATTATGACAAACAACCTGAGTTGAAGGCTGAAGAACTCCGGTTCATGCTCATCCATCCTGCTCAAGTGTCCTTAAGCACGACACTGACTCTTTTCTGGAGCTTCAGGGCTGCTAATTTGCACCTTTGGTCTCTGGGTGAGGGGAGCAGGAGGAAGGACGCAAATTTTGCAAGAGATCAATAAAGCATAAAGGTGTAAGTCGTCTCCCTTGATTCACCTGCCACTGCTGAATTTCATTTAACTGATTAAGCACCTCAGGAAGCAATAATGTGTCGCTGATTGGGTCACTGAAGGCAACAGGAAACAGGTGACCTCTATAGGTCTTTGTGGAAAGCCCAATCAATAACCAAAGGCAAAGGGATCCTTCTACAGTGTCATATAAAGCTTCCTTTGACCGTAGACACTGCCTATCGACAGCCAAATGTCTAACGTCTGGAATCAGATCAACCTAACCTTAACCTTTAAGCTCAGTAATGAGTGTGTCTCTTCTTCAGGTATGCAATGAGGTTGAAGAACTTCACCAGCCATTCAGCCACCGTTGCTGAGAAGAAACTTGCCGTGTTGTGGTATGATTCCCTTTTTTCTGCTTGTACACTGCAAAAACTGAAATCTGAGTAAGATTAAATATCTCAAATAAGGGTGATATTTGCTTATTTTCTGTCTGATAAGATAATTCTTCTCACTAAGCAGATTGTATGTTAGAGTGTTTTACTTGTTTTAAGTGTTTTGGTCCTAAATTATCTCAGTAAGATATTACAGTTGTAGCTGAGATTTTATGATCTATATTGAGTAAAACATGCATGAAACTAGAATATCAACTGTTGCAAAGCTGTGTCATCAACACTCACAAGTATAAAACTACGTTTTTAAAGTAATAATTTCTTATTTCAAGCATGAAAAAAAAAATCATGACTTTGACACATTTGTGTCTCATAATTAAAACGGATGACAGCCAAATGGACTTTGCTGTTTTATTTCAATGAAACAATAGAAAATACGTACTCATATAGTAGTACAGTTGGCACAGTACAGTAAACTGACAGTTAATATTTAAACATGTGACATTTCTAACAATTTTGAACAGAAATAGTTCATGCACATTCAGATGAATTCTTCAAAATTGCAATTAAAAATGTTTTGGCCGGGGGCCGGGCTGTGGGTTATACTTGTATAGCGCTTTTCTACCTTCAAGGTACTCAAAGCGCTTTGACAGTATTTCCACATTCACCCATTCACACACACATTCACACACTGATGGCGGGAGCTGCCATGCAAGGCGCTAACCAGCAGCCATCGGGAGCAAGGGGTGAAGTGTCTTGCCCAAGGACACAACGGATGTGACTAGGATGGTAGAAGGTGGGGATTGAACTCCAGTAACCAGCAACCCTCCGATTGCTGGCGCAGCCACTCTACCAACTTCGCCACGCCGTCCCTGAAAGACTGAAAGAGCACGCACTTGGCGCGATGATGTCATGTTATCCATGGAAAAATGCATTTTTAGACAATATGATTTGTCTGAGCGACTAGTAGACCCCGAGAGTAACAAGCGGTTGCCTTGTTGCCTTCCATTAAGAACAATAAATTAGTTTTTAGTGTAAGTTTGCTGGTTTCAAGAAATGTAATGCCGAGCACATATCATTATGTCAAGATAATGGCACTAGCATTTATTTAATTTAAGAATATTTTTCAACTCATTGAGCAAAAAGGTCTCCTTTTTTCTACCAAGAAAAGTGCACTTGTTATTAGTGAGAATGTACTTATTTTAAGGTATTTGGGGGTTCATTGAGGTTAGCTAATTTTACTTGTTTTGGAAAGTCTTCACAACCCACATTTTCTTGTTATATTGGCAGATCATTTTCCTTAGTTCAAGTAAAATACCCCTAATTTTTTTTTTAATTTTTTCCTTGTTTTTGAACACTGACTTTTTGCAGTGTAGAGGGACGGGGGAGTAAGAACAGTTAAAAAAAAAAAAATCGACATTGGTTTGAATTAATATTTTCACGTCAACTTCTAATGTTTTTCTTAACAAAAGTTGATGAAAATATTATTTAAAGTCAATTTTAAATAATGTGATTGAAGTAATCTTCTCATCTATGTAAACACGTACCCAATAGGCCTTGTGATTGTTTTTGTTACATAATATGTAACGTGGTGTTTAGGTCCAAATTTTGCATAGATGATTGTCTTTTCATAATTAACTGTTTTGTGGACGGTTTTATTCACGTGCCGAAGTCCTCCTCCAGGCCAAGCCCCCTTTATACTGTGTCTCCACCCCGTCAGCCATGTTGTAGTTTTTAGCGCTTCCAGTCGACTGAACAGACTCTGTTAGAACTATCGCTACTTTGTATAATGGTAACAGCGGAGGATTTTAGCACATGTTCATTTACGAGCCAGTCTGCCCCGCAACAAGAGGGTAGAGAAAAAGAAGGACCTTATTGACTACAACGGAATAAAAACGGTGGATTGGCGCTAAGCTCTTCGAGGAAACTTCTACCATATATGGAGTTGTCCTCTGATGCAACTTCGGCACAATATGTCACTAAAGTCTCCATTTCCAAACGGCTCGTTTAGAAAGAGGCAAAACTGTTTTGTAAAAATCTCCACCATGCCTCCATGGTTTGAATTTGAATTTTTGGGACTTATGCAGATCCCAAATACAAAAAAACAGCTAACAATTGGAAAGAAAAGTTGGTTTTGTGTGATATGACCTCTTTTAATTTAAACAAAGCCGGCGCACGGTGGATCTATTCAGCAAAAATGTGGTTGGGCGGTACAGACACAGACACAAAGTGAATTATCCAGTTTATATTCAAAATAAAATACTATGGATCGTATTTTGCCCCTTGAAACATCCTAATGGGCGGGGACAGACCTTGATTGATTGATTGATTGATTGAAGCGTTTATTAGTAAATTGCAAAGGAAGAGAATACATTATAATAAACAGTACAGTTTACACAGTGAAGTACATATTCCATACAATTGACCACTAAATGGTAACACCCGAATACATTTTTCAACTTGTTTAAGTCGTGGTCCACGTTAATCAATTCATGGTACTAATATATACTATCAGCATAATACAGTCATCATACAAGTTAATCATCAGAACAAGGACACCGTAAAAGTGTAGCTCTCAACTTCTTATGGTATGTACATCAAGCTGTAAATGTTGAGAGTTCACAGAAGCAAAGAAAGAAAAAGTATATACATTGAAATATATACAATCGGGGGGGGTTAGGTTGCTATCAGCATAAATTAGTTAGTTAGTTAGTTAGCTAGTTCACCCTGTTGACACGATGGATGATGAGATGCTGATTTCAGCAGTCCAAAGTCACAGAATTGTGTTACTACAGGCATAACCTGGACAGCTATTTTGGTGGCCCGTATGAACTACGACCTGGGTGGGAGAAGCAGGGTGGTGGTAAGCGGGAAGTAAATAAAAAGTGTGTGTGATAACTCGCCATGCAGGGATGTTGTTATTACTATGTTGTTGTTTGCTACAAATACAAAAATAAAGTAGTTCTGTAATATGACTGTAATGTAGTTGTTTTCCACAAATCAAGTCCAGAAATTGTCCAGATTGTCGTCATCTGGTGGGTAATGATGGACGGCGAAGAATGGCGAGTTCCGTGAAAGCGGTTGTTGTGCATCTTGGAAAATCTATGAAAAAGGGTGCTATTGTGACATGGCGTATAAAACAAAATTGCAATCCATACGCCACGGCAGGCTGAAAAATCATCACATAAAATCCCTGCGTTTTAGTGCTCCATTTCAACGTAGCGAGCCACTTACTCTTTTTTTGAACTTTTAGTATTGCAGTAGTGCAGACGTGTAATTCACAAGCAATGCAAAACTCACAGGTCAAATGCAAAGCGAACTGATGTTGAACTGCTGGCTTCATTTTATTCATCACTTGTTCCACATTATAAATCATCCATTCGACAGGACACAGTTGTTTTGTGACCGGCAAACTTTGCTGCTTTCATTTCAATCATGGCTTCGCTGCGGGGAGAATGAATCCTTGTGAGCAAGATGTAGCGTAAAACACCTGCATTGCTTCGTTTGATTCTTCATTGGAGTCAAGCTATATCTGATGAAGCACAGCATTTTATTTGCTTTGTGGAACTTGGCGAAAGGAAAACAAAAGTACCAGAGTTTATGTATCGTTTTTGTTGTATTCATCAGTTAATTTCACGCTTTACGGATATCATGCCGCAACGGTATTTGGTAGGTGCAGATCTCTCATCACTTTCACACTTTTGACAGCAATCCTGAATGAAACCAAGTGAACTACATACAACACATGATGGAAATGAGGCAAGGCAAAGACAACATGTATTGACAGTGTTATATTCTTAATACCAGAGTAGTATCGGTATTGGACTACCGTATTTTCCGCACTATAAGGCGCACCGGATTATTAGCCGCACCTTCAATGAATTACATATTTCATAACTTTGTCCACCAATAAGCCGCCCCGGATTATAAGCCGCGCCTACGCTGCGCTAAAGGGAATGTCAAAAAAACAGTCAGATAGTTCAGTCAAACTTTAATAATATATTGAAAACCAGCGTTCTAACAACTCTGTCCCAAAATGTACGCAAATGTGCAATCACAAACATAGTAAAATTCAAAATGGTGTAGAGCAATAACAACATAATGTTGCTCGAACGTTAATGTCACAACACACAAAATAAACATAGCGCTCACCTTCTGAAGTTATTCTTCATTCGTAAATCCTTCGAATTCTTCGTCTTCGGTGTCCGAATTGAAAAGTTGCGCAAGCGTGGTATCCAAAATGGCCGGTTCCGTCTCGTCGAAGTCATCGGAGTCAGTGTCGCTGTTGTTCTGTGAATCCTGCCTTCCGGAAAGCTCGGACCACAGTTGTGACCGAAATATCTGCCCAGGCATTTACGATCCACTGGCAAATGTTGGCGTATGTCGTCCGGCGCTGTCTGCCCGTCTTAGTGAAGGTGTGTTCGCCTTCGGAGCTGTGTGAAAAAAGCCACCCGGCCTCTTCGCGTAAACTTCCCTTAACCACTCGCTCATCTTTTCTTCATCCATCCATCCCTTCGAGTTAGCTTTTATGATGACGCCGGCTGGAAAGGTCTCTTTTGGCAAGGTCTTCCTTTTGAATATCACCATGGGTGGAAGTTAGCATGGCAAGCTAGAACCACAGTGAAGGATGACTTCTCATTCCCTGTGGTGCGAATATTCACCGTACGTGCTCCCGTTCCACAGTGCGGTTCACAGGAATATCAGTTGCTGTGAAATACGGTAGTAATCCGTGTGCGGATGGAGAGATTGCGTCTTTTTATGAACCGGATCCTTGTCGCTTAGTAGGAGCCATTTTGTGGTCTTTACAGATGTAAACAGGAAATGAAACGTACGGTGATATCCGCGCGTTTTTTCTTCTTCTTCCGGGGGCGGGTGGTTGCTTACAGTAGAAGAAGAAGCGCTTCCTGTTCTATGGGGGCGGGTGCTTTCCTTGGCGGTTGCTTGCGTAGAAGAAGAAGCGCTTCCTGTTCTACCGGGAAAAAAGATGGCGGCTGTTTACCGAAGTTGCGAGATCGAAACTTTATGAAAATGAATCGTAATAAAGCGCACCGGGTTATAAGGCGCACTGTCAGCTTTTGAGAAAAATTGTGGTTTTTAGGTGCGCCTTATAGTGCGGAAAATACGGTAGTTATAGCGATGAGATCGATAGTTTTGATTTCTCTCATGTTTATTTTATACATTTCTGTATTTTTTGTTGTGCTGTTCAAATATATTGTCATATTTACATTATATATTGTGGTATTACAGTGGCTGAAAGGAGTAAACAGACAACAATGTTTAAATGCTTCAAACACAGTAATGATATAAAAACACATTAAACTGGAAAATACTGCGATTTATTTTTATTTTTATTTTTATGTCCTGTTCAGCCACCTAAGCAAATTATATTGTTGATGTAGATGCCCATTTTTGCTGTACAGATTTACTTTACAAAAGAGAAGTGTGAGATACTTCTTTTGTTGCCTTATTTGTATTGGACTTTAATAAATGGATTTATATTAATGTTTGGTGCAGCAGGAGGGGATAGAAAGAAGAAGAAAAAAGGAAGACAGAGGGGGAAATTGCGGGGACAAGAGGGGGATAAGACAGGGAGACGAGAACAACAACAACAAAAGAACAACATCAGCAAATACGATATGTACAAATATGATATGAAAAGGGATAGTATAGAGCCAGTTAATGTAGTAGAGAGTAATAACACAGAAATGACAATGAACATTATTGCACTAAAAATGGAACAATAAAACTACCTATAGAAATAGCACTATTGATAATGAATAATAACAATAATTACCTCTATCATCAACAATACAATTGCTTCAAATGCAACAATACATAAATTTACTGAAAACTTGAATTACAAAAGAAAGCAGATAAATGGGGGGGAAGAAAGAGAAACGGACGATATTAACCTTATAGATTGTTATAGTAAAAATAGGTCAAGCTTTATCAGTGTGCCGTGTTTTACCCAGTTTCATACATATATCAACAATGTTAATATATGTTTGATGAAATGTGATTATATGCATAAGTGTATACATGTATGTATATGTAAATGTGTATATACAGTATGTATATGTGTATGTTTATACAGTGAATGTGCATGTGGATGTACAGTATATACCATCTTTCCTTTCTTTAAAAATCACCGTTGCTCAATTCTAAAAAAAAAAGAAATGTGTCATATTCTCCTAAAAGGACATGAAAATAAGATTGATAATTGAGCTTTAAAGGGAAATGTGTACAGATAATTAATCTGGCTTCTAATGGTTTTGTTTCCATAGTAACCGCTGTCTGTCTCTGCTGTATCTGCGGATGTTCCATCTGAAGAAAGACCATGCTGTCAAGTACTCACGCTCACTGATGGAGTATTTTAAGGTAGCACGCACACACACGCACGCACACACACACACACTATGACTGGGACTTCCTTCCTCTCTAATTTTCCTCTCTGTGGGTGAAAAACATGCAAAGCCAATTACATTGCCTAAACACATTTCATATTCGTTTTCATGGTGCCTGTGCATTCATTTTGCATGACAGTATTAAAATCTATTCTTCCTCTTTGATATTAACACATTAATTAGCTCCATCAATCATCAGAGAGGATTGTTACGGTTTAATGTGCTTGTTTTGATTAATTATGTGTAGTTTAATTAATTACTAAGGATGTCATTATCACAGTGCAGCATTTGCTTTGATGGGATTGGATTTCTGGGAAGCGACAAAATGGGATTTCTGCAATGGTGCGCGGGTGCGTGTGCGCGCATGTGTGTGTGTAGGACTTTGGCTGTGTCCATACTGCACTGCACAGGGGGTGTGAAAAAGGCACCAAAACTAACAAAATCTGTTGGAGCAGCTCTTTGTGTCGTATTCAGACGGTCTTACTGCTTCTATAACACTCGTTTTAAACATAAAAAAGTATATACTGTACATTTAGGGAAGTTGGATTTGTCAAAATATTGCTTAAATGTGAAAAAACAATGTAGCAAGTAAAAATAAAATACACTTTTACTTAACAGTGTCATACAACATTAAATCAATTATTAGTCATCCATCCATCCATCCATTTTCTACCGCTTGTCCCTTTAAAACACTTTAAATCAGTGGTTCTCAACCTTTTTTCAGTGATGTACCCCCTGTGAATTTTTTTTAAATTCAATTACCCCCTAATCAGAGCAAGGCATTTTTGGTTGAAAAAAAGAGATGAAGTAAAATACAGCACTATGTCACCAGTTTCTGATTTATTAAATTGTATAACAGTGCAAAATATTGCTCATTTGTAGTGGTCTTTCTTGAACTATTTGGAAAAAAAGATAGGTTTTTATTTATATTTATAAAGGATTTTTGGATTGTTGCTATTTTTAGAATATTTTTTAAAAATCTCAAGTACCCCTTAGCATACCTTCAAGTACCCCCAGGGTTTACGCGTACCCTCATTTGAGAACCACTGCTCTAAATAATATAACAATAACAGTACTTAACAAAGCACATGCATTTATTATAGTGTAAACTGAAATAATATATAATAATGTACTTTAAAATATTAACTATCTAGCATATGACATACTGTACATAAATTAAGTGTTTTTAATGGTTACGTTACATGTTTGACTTGTTGCTAGGCAGAGTTTATAGGGCTCAGCAATAACTTAAATCTTAATTATTTTGAATATTATGAAAATATCCTTGTGGCACATGTTTTTTAATAATACTATATTGTGTATACACTAATCTCTCGTTAATTGCTGCTAATTGGTTCCGGACATGACCAAGTTAGAATCATTAATTATGAATCTAATAAACTTCTAAATACATTTTTCAACATTGTGAGAGCTCTCTAGACATGAATTAACATTATTTTAGTCAATTTTACAGTGTTTAATCCAATACAGTGATTCTGAGCCAATCAGAGGCCACAATACTGAACCCTGTGATCCGATCGGTCTCATCAATTGGCCAATACTAACGTAGTATTGATATTTTCCAATTCATTTAAACAGTTATGCTTAAAATGATTTAATTTAGGGCAAAAAATATGCAGAATAATTATGCTTAGAAAAACACCTCAAATAATCTGTGATGTGGCGAGGGATGACTGTAATGTAAATCGCCCTCAGTTGTTGTATATACACGGCATCTTTTCTTAATGATGTGTTTTTGTGTACCAGAACTCAGCCAAGAGCTCCCATCAAGCACCTTCTCCCTGGAGGACCAATGGAAAGTGAGTACACACATACAGGACAGCCTCACTTGCATCCCCACAGATCATTTTGATTTTAGAATTCACTGGAGCTCGTCTGCAAAACACCACGACGTGCCTAACAATCTTGTAGACAAACAAACCCCTCAGGAAGTAAAGAAAGGGGATTGATTTGTTGTAGACGTGTGCAGGAGGAGGCCGGAGGGGTTGTCGAGCGCTGACTGAGGTGTGATGGAGTGGGTGGTGATAGATAGAGGAGAGGCGTGGAGGAGCCGTGGATGTGAAGCTAATGAGTTTGAACAGTTTCGACGCTACATAGCAGCAGGAGCAGACCTCGGCGTGTGTGCGGGGAGTGTGTGTACCGTAAATAAAACACACGTCTGTTGACCAGCGAGTGCCAAGGCCACAATCACAGACATGACGTCACTGTCAGAGACACACACCCACTGTGCGGAGCTGCAGGAGGCGTTTCAACAGCCGTGACGAGTGTTACTTTACTGCAAAATCCAGAAATCACGTCATAATCAGACATCCAAAAATAATAATATCTGAAAATAAACCCTTCTCTTTATATCTCTTATGTTTTCAAACATGTACCGTATTTTCCGCACTATAAGGCGCACCGGATTATTAGCCGCACCTTCTATGAATTACATATTTCATAATTTTGTCCACCAATAAGCCGCCCCGGACTATAAGCCGCGCCTACGCTGCGCTAAAGTGAATGTCAAAAAAACAGTCAGATAGTTCAGTCAAACTTTAATAATATATTGAAAACCAGCGTTCTAACAACTCTGTCCCAAAATGTACGCAAATGTGCAATCACAAACATAGTAAAATTCAAAATGGTGTAGAGCAATAGTAACATAATGTTGCTCGAACGTTAATGTCACAACACACAAAATAAACATAGCGCTCACCTTCTGAAGTTATTCTTCATTCGTAAATCCTTCGAATTCTTCGTCTTCGGTGTCCGAATTGAAAAGTTGCGCAAGCGTGGTATCCAAAATGGCCGGTTCCGTCTCGTAGAAGTCATCGGGAGTCAGTGTCGCTGTTGTTCTGTGAATCCTGCCTTCCGGAAAGCTCGGACCACAGTTGTGACCGAAATATCTGCCCAAGCATTTACGATCCACTGGCAAATGTTGGCGTATGTCGTCCGAGGCTGTCTGCCCGTCTTAGTGAAGGTGTGTTCGCCTTCGGAGCTGTGTGAAAAAAGCCACCCGGCCTCTTCGCGTAAACTTCCCTTAACCACTCGCTCATCTTTTCTTCATCCATCCATCCCTTCGAGTTAGCTTTTATGATGACGCCGGCTGGAAAGGTCTCTTTTGGCAAGGTCTTCCTTTTGAATATCACCATGAGTGGAAGTTAGCATGGCAAGCTAGAACCACAGTGAAGGATGACTTCTCATTCCCTGTGGTGCGAATATTCACCGTACGTGCTCCCGTTCCACAGTGCGGTTCAGTTGCTGTGAAATACGGTAGTAATCCGTGTGCGGATGGAGAGATTGCGTCTTTTTATGAACCGGATCGCTTAGTAGGAGCCATTTTGTGGTCTTTACAGATGTAAACAGGAAATGAAACGTACGGTGATATCCGCGCGTTTTTTCTTCTTCTTCCGGGGGCGGGTGAAGCGCTTCCTGTTCTATGGGGGCGGGTGAAGCGCTTCCTGTTCTATGGGGGCGGGTGCTTTCCTTGGCGGTTGCTTGCGTAGAAGAAGAAGCGCTTCCTGTTCTACCGGGAAAAAAGATGGCGGCTGTTTACCGAAGTTGCGAGATCGAAACTTTATGAAAATTAATCGTAATAAAGCGCACCGGGTTATAAGGCGCACTGTTAGCTTTTGAGAAAATTTGTGGTTTTTAGGTGCGCCTTATAGTGCGGAAAATACGGTAAATAAGAAAATACAATCACTACTAAGATCCCAAAGACCACGCGCTAAACAGCGTGTGCAAATTGTGTGTACTACTAGTGGGTGTGTTGTGTGCGATCTACTAAAACTGCGTGTACAATTGATAACTGGTGCAGACCGCCCTATTCAAATAAGGTTTTTGCATTTCTATGCCGCTTTCACCATGGAGATACGCATTTGCTGCGCATCCATGTTATCATAGATAGATAGATAGATAGATAGATAGTACTTTATTGATTCCTTCAGGAGAGTTGCCTCAGGAAAATTTAAATTCCAGCAGCAGTGTACAGAGTTAAGATATAATTTAATAAGTAAAAAGTAAATATTATATAATGGGGGTATTTGTTATTGTTTTGCATCCCCTGTCATCCTAGTACCCCCCTCACCCCCAGAGAGGAGTTGTACAGTCTGATGGCGTGTGCGACAAAAGAGTTTTTGAGTCTATTAGTCCTGCACTTGGGATGAACCAGTCTAGCACTGACCAGGCTCCTCTGGCTACTGATAACGGTATGCAGAGGGTGACTGGCATCATCCATGATGCTCACTAGTTTTTCCACAGTCCTCTTCTCTGCCACCGTCACCAGTGAGTCCAGTTTTATTCCGATCGTAGAGCCGGCCCGCCTGATCAGTTTCTCCACTCTGGAGCTGTCCTTCTTAGATGTACTGCCACCCCAGCACACTACGATGTAGTACAGAACACTGGCAACCACAGACTGGTTCCTACCTGTGGCTTTTTGCTATGTTTTCAAACATTCAGCAAACATTTACCACATTTACTAACTTCTAAATATTTTTTTCAACATTAAGAGAGCTCTCTGGACATCAATTAACATTCTTTAGTCAACTGGAGTTCCTTGAGGGAGTGCGCCCTAAGGTTCTGCTGGGTGACTTCATCGCTCACATTGGCAACAGTGAAACCTGGAGAGGCGTGACTGGGATGAACGACCGCCCAGATCTGAACCCGAGTGGTGTTTTGTCATTGGACTTTTGTGCTCATCACAGATTATCCATAACGAACACCATGTTCAAACATAAGGGTGTCCATATGTGCACTTGGCACCAGGACACCCTCGGCCGCAGTTCGATGATCGACTTTGTGGTTGTTTCATCAGATGTGCGGTCCCATGTTTTGGACACTCGGGTGAAGAGAGTGGTGGAGCTTTCAACAGATCACCACCTGGTGGTGAGTTGACTCCGATGGTGGGGGAGGATGCCGGTCAGACCTGGCAGGCTTAAATGCATCGTGAGGGTCTGCTGGGAACGTCTGGCGGCCGAAAGGAGTTGCGGCTGCAAGGTGGTTGGTGCCTCTCGTGGCGGTAATCCCAGAACCCGGTGAGGGATGCCATCAAGCTGAAGAAAGAGTACTATCGAGTCCTTTTGACTCATGAGACTTTGGAGGCAGCAAACAGGTACCGACAGACCAAGCGGTGTGTGACGTTGGCTGTCGCAGTGTCCAAAAAAATTGAGGAGTAAGCAGTTCGAAGAAACCATGAAGAACGACTTCCAGACGGCTTCGAAGCAATTCTGGACCACCATTCGCCGCCTCAGGAGGGGGAAGCAGTGCACTGTCAACACCGTGTATGGTGGGGATGTTGTGATGCTGACCTTGGCTTGTGTTGTTGTAAATCGTTGAGAAGAATACTTTAAAGACCTCCTCAATCCCACCTACATGTCTTCCTATGAGGAAGCAGTGCCTGGTGACCACTGTTAATTTTGTTGAATAAAAATTACCATCTTATTCATCGTCAACGACCTATTTGCACATTGGCAAAAACAATGACGATATTAATCAAAAATGTAGTCGACGAATAAAAATTAGATGAAAATGTTGTGAGAGACAAAATCCTATCACATTTAATTTCGTTTTTAGGTGGGTGGGACAAGTTGGGAATATATCACAGTAGCATGTGGGGGGTAAATTACAGCGGGGATGTTACCGTTTTAAATTAAACTGATCGAATAACTGGGATAAAAAAATAAATTAAGAAAACTTTAGATTGATAACTACACTTTTATCAACCCACGGCAGACTTACAGGTGCCAGCTCGCTAGCTTAAATGCTAACATGAAAACAAGAGACATACGTATTTCCCTGTTAAAACAACAAAACCCAATCTAAACTTCTAGAAACACATTACTGTCTGAGCAACTAAGTTATTTACCCGTGCACATTGAACCTTCAAGCTGTGCTCTCTTGGAAGGGAATTATGATGATCAATCTTTTATCAGCGGAATAGAGACAGTGTTTTACGGTGCGTTCAGGTACCGCTGAACAGTGTAGGATAGACACAACGCCTGCCAGAAGTAATACATAATTAGAATAGATTTTGTTTGTTACGCATTTTTCATTTAAATAAATCTCAAAGTGTTACAGTACAAACCAAAATTTACAGTACAAAAATAAGAGTTTAGCTATCAAAACAGATAAAACACTAAGACTAAAACATGTGGGTGATGATATCCGCCCAGAGTTCCTTAGAGCTCTGGATCCTCTGGGGCTGTCTTGCTTGACGAGACTCTGCAGCACTTTGTGGACATTGAAAGCAATAAAAAAAAAAAAAAAATTGATTAAAAATTGATATTAATGTAGGAACCAGAAATTTTTTATTTTTTATTTTATTTTTTTTAATTTCTTGTGCGGCCCGGTACCAATCGATCCACGGACCGGTACCGGGCCGTGGCCCGGTGGTTGGGGACCACTGATTTAAGAGACACATTCCTCTGCGCACATGCTTACTAGCTTACTATCAAGTTTGCACATGTTTTAATACACGAAAACCTTTAGCATATCAGGCCCATATTGTTTTGTTTTTGTGGCTACTTTTGAAACAGGCGTGGATAACATTTTCGTTACCCTGCTTTGAAAAAAAGTCGCAATCAGAAGCCACGATTCAATGCACATGCGCAATGTATCAGACGACATAGAATAACTGCAATGCGACTGGTCCATGCAGATTAATGATAATGACGCAATTCATAATAGAAATAACATACAAAGGCTTGTAATGATCCAAAAGTCAAATCCACAGCACATTTGTGTTTGTGTGTGTGTAAATAAGACGTGTCATCCAAATCATACAATAGCTACTAAAATTAATGACAAGGGAAACTTTGCACAAATTATGTTATTAGAACCACCCCAAATAAAAACATGCTGAAAATATTCCACAGAGTCAGAGAAACTGCAGTAATTAAGCTAAATGAAACATGTTTATGTGATTCCTGCATGTTTTTAATGACAGCGGGCAACTTTGTTTAAAACAAACAATCAGAACGACTCAAAAAAAAAATAAAAGTAAATATTCCGCAGTAATCAAGCAGAGCAGGAGTGCTCGGACAAATAAATAAACCACGGAGGGGTACGTAGTCCATCACAATATGAATGCCTTTGTGAGTACCGTATTTTTCGGAGTATAAGTCGCACCGGAGTATAAGTCGCACCTGCCGAAAATGCATAATAAAGAAGGAAAAAAACATATATAAGTCGCACTGGAGCCCGGCCAAACTATGAAAAAAACTGCGACTTTTAGTCCGAAAAATACGGTATGTCCTAAATGTTCCATTATATCAGCTTATCTGAATCAATCTAAGTTTTAAATCAGTAAACTCTTTGCCTCTGAGCAGGTTTTTTTTTTTACCAACAAACTCCAAACTGAGACCTCAGTTGCTGCTTTAGTCTCATAGCATGACTTGGCCCCAACAGCTTCTCTGTGTCCTCCAGGATCAACGGGACTCCATCTCCACTCTCTCTCAGCCCCTCACCGGCCAACGGCGGAGGAGCTCCAGTTTCGTCAGGCAGCGTCGCCATTCCCCAACGCATTCACCACATGGCGGCCAGTCACGTCAACATCACCAACAACATCCTGCGCAGCTATGAACACTGGGAAGCAGCGGATCGACTGTCCACTGGTAGCCAAGGTAGGAATGTTTTTTTTTCAATTGATGCCACTGATTCATGTAAAACACTATTTAAGTCCAGTCTTAAAAAGTATATTATTTATTAAACCTGCACCTGTACCATCGAATGAGATCCAGTACAAGAGCTGCATTAATTAAGCATCCTGCATTTGTAAAGTCACAATGATTAGTTTGACTGTCAAAATGATATGAACATCCACTGAGCCGGAAAACATTGTTTTGTGTGAGTTAGTGTTACGTACGGCGGGGGAAGAAGACGACACTAAAACCAGGATCAGGTCAACAGGTTTATTTAAACCCTTGATGATTGTGTGGGAGGTGTATGCTACTCTAAGTGTTTGGTGGAAAACGATGTGTAGAATTAACAATGTAAATGTTACCAGGGTTTGTTGTAAGGGTGTGATGGATGAATCCTTCGTCAGTCCAGAGGGGCAAGGCAAGAAGTTAGTCCATGGGCAAGGAGGGGTCGAGGATCGAGGGAGGCAGTCCAAAATCCAGAGAGGAGTAGAGGCACAGCGCTCAATCACGGGGAACAGGAAGGACACTGCGGGGAGCACAAAGGACATGAGACACGTGAACAAGGACGTAACAAGGAGAGAGCAAGTACGCGGGAGGGGGAAGCCAGAGACGGGATGCTTACTACTGAGAGTGAACTACTATGGCGTCACATTAGTGCCAAAAATCCGAGCTCATAAAAACTGTTATCGCACGCTGATTCTCCACTTCGTGCGCGCGCGCGACACCCTTTTGCGCGCGCGACACCCTTTTGCGCGCGCGTGGTGCCTTTGTGCGCGCGCGCGGCGCCTTTTTGCATGCTCGCGGTGCCTATGTGCGCGCGCGCAGTCTCGGTCTGTGCGCTCTCTGTGTACTCCTGGCATCTCTCCTCGCGCTGTCATGTTTAGTTTTGGCACTTTGGGGGCGGGTATGCTTAGACGGCCCCTTCTTTCTGATTGGTCAGGCGAAAAATTGGGCGGGGCCAGCTGCCTGAGGTAAGATGGCCGCCACGTTGCTCCTCCATTGACTGACAGCGCGGATGCAGCATCTAGTGTTTACATAAATCTTTGCCTTTCACTGTGATGACCCGCCCTGCTATGCTTCTGATTGGTCATATGAAAAATGCTCAGAGCCAATCAGAAAGAAGGGGCCGTCTAAGCATACCCGCCCCCAAAGTGCCAAAACTAAACGTGACAGCGCAAAGAGAGATGCCAGGAGTACACAGAGAGCGCACAGACCGAGACGACGCGCGCGCACATAGGCACCGCGCACACGCAAAAAGGCGCCGCGCGCGCGCAAAAAGGCACCGCACGAAGTGGAGAATCAGCGCGCGATAACAGTTTTTATGTGCACGGATTTTTGGCACTAATGTGACGCCATAAACTACGTTCCGGCGTAGGCTCCTCAGGTCCGCTGGTCTTTATACTGCTTGTCATCATTAGTCCCAGGTGCGCAGATTGCAGATTGCTTGCAGCTTTGCCGGTGCGTGGGCGCAGGGGCGTGTCCTGGCGTGCAGCCAACGGAGGTGCTGGCAGAACTTGCTGCCGATGAAAAACGGGTTCGAGCCCGCGCCGTGACAGATTACAATAAAACTACACATCTACACCCCTTAAATTTATATCTTAATTAAGTAACTTGCTAACTAACTTTTTTTGGTTCTCTTTTGGTTATTTTTGCCAATTGGAATGGAATCATACAGTGTACTTTATGATTTTTGTCATTTAGGTTTGGTGGTTTATGTTGTACATAAAGTTTCTGTGGCTTCACACGAAAGCCAATGCATTGTATAAGGCAGTGGTCCCCAAAGTGCAGCCCTGTGGGCATTTTAATGCCTGTGGCTTGATGTTTTATTGGTCCACGGTCTTTTCTAAAAATAAACAAAAAATAACAACATCAAAAAAGTGGGGTGGGGGCACTGGAGAGGCTCACCGGGTGTCTGATAGTAACAAAATAAAGATTTAAATTGTCACGGTTTAGTGTTTGTCTGGGCTGAGTACAATCAAGAAATGTCTTTATTAGGGACAGTGCAGGAAGGACAAAAACGAAGATGTGCAGCGAAGTGTGCAGGGAAGTGCACAAAGGGCAAAAGGGTTTAGGAAACATAAAGCACAAAAAGCAATGCAAAGCGAAACAAATGATTCAGCCGTAACAAAAGGGACAGGGCTGGCATAAGAAGCATCCTGATTGCCAACCAGGGTCAGGTGAGGGAGCCAGCGCTCAGACCATGGGAGACGGTGGTTAATGGAGTGGAACAAAAAATGGAATGAAAAATGAGAGCGCTGGACAGGAAACAATACAAAATACAGGAACTAATGACTGTCATGTGAGATCGTAACAAAAGTGTTAATGCTTCTGTTATTAACTAATACTGTCGTCTATAACACAAAGCTGACGCATAATTATGTCTGTTAGGCTGTTTCTCTATTGAAAACATCAAAATGCAGCATATCCTAAAAATAACAAAAATAACCAATAACTAAAAGTAAATGTAATGACAAAATGCTGAAATTTGACACCAATGACCAAAACAAATAATAATATATAATTATAATCATATGCTTACATACAAATGTATGTTTTTTTGACTTTTTACAAATTAATTATATAAAACTGGCCCCCCACATGCTTTGTGTCGGTATGCCAGATGGACAATATTACTGTATGTGTATGATAACGTCACCCTCTGTATGATGTATTGTACAATTAATCATTCCAAAAATCCCATGATGTATGATAAAGTTTCCCCTTGTATACATTTATATCAACATAGAATAATTTTATACTTCTGTTACGATAATTTGTCATTTAACATTTGCCAAGGCCGGTATGCGGCCAAGGCTGGAAATAATTTGGACAGCCTTGGTATAGTACAGAGGTCGGCAACCCAAAATGGTGAAAGAGCCATATTGGACCAAAAATACAAAAACAAATCTGTCTGGAGCCGCAAAAAATTAAAAGCCTTATTACATACAGATAGTGTGTCATGAGATATAAATTGAATTAAGAGGACTTAAGGGAAACTAAATGACCGCCAAAATTAGTAGGACAAAACCGTGCTCGCCAAATACTCGAATCAGTGAAGCATGTTTAATATAAACAGTGTGCTTTATAACAATTAGGGAGGTTTGTGTCATGTTTGTCCTCTTACAGAAACCATATTAAAACAAAAAATATATTTTTTTCCCCTCATCTTTTTTTCATTTTTCATACATTTTTGAAAAAGCTCCAGAGAGCCACTAGGGCGGCGCTAAAGAGCCGCATGCGGCTCTAGAGCCGCGGGTTGCCGACCCCCGGTATAGTAGAATTTTTTTAACCGAAATAACCTTGAATTATTGTGTACTTTCCAAAGCCAAACTATTGTCGTACAGTAGTGATGTGACTTCTTGCAACAACTCACAATTTTATTCAATTCCAGTTCTTGGGGCGACGATTCGATTCAGAATCAGTTCTAAGATTCAAAACATTTCTCGATTAAAATGGATTCTTGCAAAATATTTTTGGGTGTAAAAATTATAATAAAATCTCATCAAATTAGATTGCATTTACATGTTTAAATTTCATTTACATTTTACAAAAGCTATTCCTGGCTGCTGACGCATGATGTACACGCACAATGAGTAAGCGCTGAGATGGCATTAAATTAAATAGATTTTCTTTTTTTTTAAATCGATTATTGAAACTATAAATTGATTTAGAATCACAATAAATACAAACCGCTATTTGAATGATTTTTTTTCAGCACCCCGACTGTACAATACTGCTTTAAGCCACATTTTACACACTCATACACATATACAAAGAGATTAAACACTGTTAATAATAACATATATAAACAAGAGCATATTTACATTCATGACGAACAAGAAGGGCGTAATAAAATTAATCGTGATTTTACATAGGTATGAAGAAGATGTTGCCTGCTCTAAAGCAATGTGCAGAGATGCAGAAAGAAACTAGAAAATTCCTGCGGACAATTTGATGGACCTGCTATCTGTGCCCTGGACCTCTGGCCGGGGGTCGCTGGAAGCCGCCGTACTTTGAAGATGGTGCAGAGTGTCCGAATCCGAGAGTTTTAGGTGTAACTGTACAAAATGAGCTACAGAGCTAGCCTAAAACATTAGCATGCGCACATTAAAAAGCTAACACTTAGCATGTGTGCAAAATTTAGCACTATAACACTTAGCATGTTTCATATACCAAGTTATATGACTCAATGGTGTATGGCTACGAAAATAGAGAAAAATGTGTAAAATTGGATGAAAAACTTAGCATGCTTAAGTTAGATTGACAGCATGCTATTGTTTGCATGCTAACAGTTAACAAATGTCACATACCACCAGTGTTGGGACTACAGTAACGCGTTACTTTGTAACGCGTTACTGTAACACCATTAGTTTCGGCGGTAACTACCGTATTTTTCGGACTATAAGTCGCAGTTTTTTTCATAGTTTAGCCGGGGGTGCGACATATACTCAGGAGCGACTTATGTGTGAAATTATTAACACATTACCGTAAAATATCAAATAATATTATTTAGCTCATTCACGTAAGAGACTAGACGTATAAGATTTCATGGGATTTAGCGATTAGGAGTGACAGATTGTTTGGTAAACGTATAGCATGTTCTATATGTTATAGTTATTTGAATGACTCTTACCATAATATGTTACGTTAACATACCAGACACGTTCTCAGTTGGTTATTTATGCGTCATATAACGTACACTTATTCAGCCTGTTGTTCACTATTCTTTATTTATTTTAAATTGCCTTTCAAATGTCTATTCTTGGTGTTGGGTTTTATCAAATAAATGTCCCCAAAAAATGCGACTTATACTCCAGTGCGACTTATATATGTTTTTTCCCTTCTTTATTATGCATATTCGGCAGGTGCGACTTATACTCCGAAAAAATACGGTAGTAGTCCAACGCCTTATTTTTTATATTCAGTAACTCAGTTACCGTTACTACATGATGCGTTACTACGTTATTTTGCATTATTTTTTATGTAGTATTGGCTAGAAACAGAAGATCTGAATGTGTTTTATTGGAGCGCTGCGGTGTCGTCCTTCTGATTCTTCTTGTGTCACAAGCCGGAGAAGAGAGACGCGCGCTCTGTGTGTGTCTGGGTGTGGGTGTGGGTGTGGGGAGGGGGAAGAGGAGGAGGGGATGGAGGTGTCGTGTCTGTGTTTACTTACAACACATCATGGCTGAGCCGCAGTCGAGTTTTTTAACATGGAGATATTTTCACTACTTTTCTTTTGTCGAGCACAAAGAAAAGAACATTTTAGTCAAATGTAAGTTGTGTCTTGGATCAAAGATCCCATCTACTGCCCAAAACAGCAATTCAAATCTGCTGGAACAGCTACAAAAGCAACATGCTTCAACGAAGCTAGTAAAGTGAGACACAGACTCCGATGCCACTTCACTTAGGCTTTGTGTATGTCATGTGTGCCTTCCTTGGGTGAAGCCAGCTTTACAGCTATGTTGTGACATGTTGCTATTATGCTTTGTTCCTTATGTATGTTATGTTGCAGCTATTTAAAATAGTTGTGTCTATTTGTTCTGGCCCAAAATAAATTGGCCCTTTGAAACATATCTTTGTCTTTGTGTGTTGTATGTAGACCACATTGCTTAGCTGAGTTCAGTGGTGCAAATGCATGTCAAGTTTATCAACAGATTGTGTTATTCTCCAGTGCAATAACAGTACTGAAATGAAGGCTAAAAGGGCATTGAAGGGAGCTTAAAGAAAAAAAGAAGTAACTAAATAGTTACTTTTCACAGTAACGCAATACATTTTGGTGTAAGTAACTGAGTTAGTAACTGAGTTACTTTTGAAATAAAGTAACTAGTAACTGTAACTAGTTACTGGTTTTCCGTAAGTAACCCAACACTGCATACCACGTTATACGACTCTGGTGTAAACGGTTGCAAAATTATCTCAAATTGTTAGCATGTTAGCGAGCTAACGTTAGCATGCTAACAGTTAGCTTGTGTAACGTACCAAGTTAAATGACTCTTTAACGGTTGCGTACCTATTCAATGGGCCCATAGCGATTGGTTTTCGGAATAACGTCGCCATGGTAACACGAAATGTTCCCAACTCAAAGTACCCCCATCGGCGCGAACGAGACCTTTCCGACGGTATAACATACGGCATGTGGGGGTTCGTTGGCCGGTTCGCCTCTTATTAAGCGTAAGAGAAACGTGCGGAACTATAATAATAACGTTAGAAGTATGAGAAATAATAATATGGGCTGCTTGCATTGCAGCAGGCCCATAACTAGTCACTGGGCGCTGCATTAAAACAAGCTCTATCAGTAAAATACTTTTTTTTTTTTTTTTTTAAATGCTAATGCTGAACTCTTACGAGGTCTGATGAAGTCTCAGGTGAGTTTTATTTTATTTTTTTTAACTCTTGTTCATTTATTGTGGGAATGTCAGAGAATAAAAGAGTTATGGTTGAAAACAACAAAAGAAGCAATAACATTCCTTAATGTGAACATCCCAATGACATTGCAAACTTGTATTCTTGGGGATCTACATCAACTTAGTAACGTGTCATCAAAGAGTAAAAATGCTTTTCTTTCAATATGCATAATAACAAAAAGGGTAATATTTAAAAAATGGATAGCTGTTGATAGTCCAACTCATACTGACTGGTACACACAAGCTATGGAGATGATATCAGTAGAACAAACTGCATTTAATTTAGATAATAATGAGTCAAATATTGGAATATGGGATCCATTATTTAAATTTGTTTCAACTAATAAATGAACCAAAATATATATTTGTGGAAAATGTTGGACGCGGTGTGTTGTCGGTCTTATAGGATGTGATGCAAGTGTAAGCCACTGTGACACATTTCTAATTTTTTTTATTATTTTTGTATTAATTTTTTTTAATGATGATATCAATGAGGGTTTTTCAATCACTGCTATTTTGAAATTGTTACTAATATTGATGCTGTTGTCGATAATGTTCATTTTTGTTTCGCTCCATTTGGATTTGTGTGTCCTCAATTGCTCTGAATTGCTCTGTTTATTGTTGTTCTTAATGTTGCTGGGACTGGTTTGGTTTTGGAATTGGATTGCATTGTTGATTCATAATTTTAAAAAACAAAAAAAAACAAAAGGTGAGTTGTTGATGTCTATGGTGATATTTGCATGCAGTCAGTAAAGAATACAATACATTTTTCACAAAAATGACGGATTAATTTCAGTTTGTATGACGTTTTTTAAGGCACAATGCCGATTGCAGAACC
The DNA here is from genome assembly GCF_033978685.3 of Nerophis lumbriciformis. NCBI lineage: Eukaryota > Metazoa > Chordata > Actinopteri > Syngnathiformes > Syngnathidae > Nerophis > Nerophis lumbriciformis. Next base: position 6,388,129 of record NC_084566.2, read on the forward strand.
TGATGGTACACAAATGTGAACACAACCAACCTCTGTGAAGTGTTGCCAATATTTTGTTTACCTTATAAAGTGTTTTTGCACTCGCTGTCTTGCACTAGATCCAGGTGTTCCTAATGTCGAGGCCAGGGACTACACCAGTAATCGCTCGCCTTCACTTTCGGTGCCGCACTTGACAAACAACAGCACCGTCAACAGTCTCAGGGCCCTTCTGTTGCCTGCTAATGTTCTCAGCTGTGTCACAGACAGAACCCTGAGTGTAGTTAAGTGTTTCAGCTCAAGTGTCTCCTTCTCTCCCTGCAGAGTTCTTTCAGGAGCTGGATTCTGCCATGGAGCCGTTGACTCAGCAGAGCAGCATGACCGAGCTGGTCCGATACATCAGACAGGGGCTGCACTGGCTCCGCATTGAGGCTCACCTGCTGTAGGCGCTGGACCACGGCCAGATAAAAATGGAAAAAAAAAAAACATAAAAAAATGTGCCTGGGAGCTAGAACTGGGATAAGCGAGATGACACCCACAATGATGCTTTCATCCCCGCTGGGGTCCTTCAGTGACTCAACATGCTACGGTGCAGTAATTGTATTGACTCGGTGGATTAATTGGGCAAAAATGCACTTAGGAATGAATGATAACGACATCGTTTGAATGTGACTCATTGACTACAAATTAGCATAATTAAACTATGTCTGATGTTGCTCTTTGGAGGGACAACAATTATACTTGGGTACATGTAGTTTAAATTCCTCCCTGAATAGGAATATAAGTTCCATGTATTTTTAATAAGATGGGATCATTTTCAAAAGGAAACGTGACAGGCTGCTGTGATTATAGAGGATAAAGCCTTGGAAGGAAAGCTCTTTAGAGGCTCCAAGAAATGTGCGTCTGATACTGATCCAGTTGGTAAAGTACTGGTCCAATACATCAATTGGATAAGAATCATGCACGTAAAGAGGCTCCTTTACAAACACTTCTAGTGAATTAACAAAGGATGAGATACATCATCAGGGGACAAGTGGCAATCGGCCATTGAGAAATATACATGATATCTATCGCCCTATTAATCATTTCCAAAAGGGCGATGAGAGCACTTTAGCGTGATGCCAGCACTTAGTCAAGCAGTTCATTACAAAAATGCACTTAATTAAGAAATGCCTGTTATATTTACTCGCCATTCACAAATATGTTCTTCTAAAAGGTATTGTTGGGAGTATTACTTTACAAATGTAACAGTCATGTATTACTTTTGCTGTGCTAATTATATGTACCGTATTTCCCGGACTATAAGCCGCACCAGTATATAAGCCGCACCCAATAATTTAGAATATATATATTTCTTTATATATATTAGCCAAGATATATACCGGTACGTTGTGAAATGAGATACTTACATAGATTGATTTTGTACCTTTAATTGTTTCCAAACGGCGCCTATAACATGCATCGGCTGATCAAACAAAACAAAAAAGTCATTGATGTCTTTATTCATTCTATATGAGATATGCTCCTTTTTTGATGAGGTTCAAGATGTTTATCCAGATTTGTTTTAATTGTACTTTGTAAGCAATTTTTGAACCTAAATGTTCTAAAGGTTTGCGTGTATTAAAACACGTGCAAACCTAATAGCACACGCAGAGCTGATCTACGACATGTGCAAAGTAGATTGCTTCTGTTAAGTGAGCAGAAAGATCCATTTTGCGTCTCTGTCTTCATTAATATGCAAACTATATGCTGTTCATTAGAAGGCTCAAAATGCAAATATAATTATTTAGCACCCGCAATGTGATTTATCAACACTCATCCTTGTGAAGGACGTGCACACTGACACTGACGCATACGGCTGCATAGACAGTGTGTCAACATTTAGAAAAAATATTTGACATTGTATATTCAGCACATTTTTGTTATAATTTTATTGCTGCTGCATGACTTAAAGGGCTGATTAAAATTAATTCAATTGATGTGTTTTGGTGTCTGCTGGCGTTTTTGTTTAAATGTCGTCTGTGCGGCAATTTAATCTTTGAGCTGATGAGTGATGATTACGGGCTGATTTGGAGATAGCAGACACCAAAACAAGAGCAAGATGTATTATTCATATTGCTCCTATCTGAAAACGTGCGATACAACATGCATTTTGTTGCAGTCGGATCATTCCAGCGCACCACAGCAGATATTCTCGATGTTGTGCCAACAAACACACAGTCTGCTAAAAATAGGTTCTCTTGTCGAGGTAGCGCCTCTATATTGTAGAGAAAAAGTGGGTAAACAAACGTGAGGTCACGCGCAACCCAGGAACCGAAACATGGCACCGCTGGATCTTTCGTGAATCAGTGCCCGGTAGTACCGGCTGGTTTCGGTTCGTGCCAAAATAAGTTTTGGATCCGGTGCCCACCCTTAGTGACAAAGCATGATCGTAATGTAAGACATTTTCATTTTGTAAATGTAGTTAAACCGGATGTCTAGCGTAACACTTTTATTTTGAAGCCGGAAACGTGATTGTTTTGAGAAGTGTCTTGACATGTTTTGATGTCCCATAGACTGTTTGCAACAAAAAATCTCCTTTCGACCGCCCGTCGACCGTCTTTCATTTCTGTTGAGCTTTTATATCATCTTACTTACTAAATCAGCCACAGTAACAATCTAAATGTTATGTTATCACTGAACATTAACCGTAATCTGAAAACGGAAGTGAAGCACCACCCACCTCTAGAACGACGCACGCAGCAGGCGTTTTCTGCAGGGATGTCGCCTCTTCTCGCGGCAGAAAAATAGTCCTTTCTTGTCGGTAGAACAACTTGCCATGGCTTTGAACCTGATAGTTCCATAAGGTAGACTTTCCTTTGTCCATTACTGCTCGCTTGTGGCTCATCAGTATTAAGTGAACTGCAGCAGAGTTCCCCACGCTACGGCACAACCCGAGGGTCAAAATGGACGCGTGTGCGTTAATCGCCCGTTAAAAAATTAGTGCCATTATTTAAAATTATAGTTAATATATAGTTATATAGTATATATAGTTATAGCCCTAATAAATATATAAAACCCTAATTTAAATAATTTACCTTACCTAATTAGGTCATTACAATTACCTAAATCTTTATAAGGGTCACACCTGAAGAACAACATTACATTATGATCAAATATTATTGCTGGAAAACTTTGTGCCGGGCATTTGGTACATGGGCCTTCAATTAATCACCATCTTAATAACCAATACTATATATCAATCAATCAATCAATCAATGTTTATTTATACAGCCCTAAATCACAAGTGTCTCAAAGGGCTGCACAAACCACGACGACATCCTGGGTTCAGAGCCCACATATATACCATTAATAGTGTGTAAAAACACAATATAACAAGGCATGGCATTTCAGAGAGAAGCATTTTGTGTACTGGGGGTGATTACTATTATTACCAGAGAAAGAAACATAGTCAACCCTTTATCTTCGAGTACAATGTTACTGATGCGCCTGAGTATAGAGCTAATAATACAACAAAACATTGAACAATTCAATAAATTATACCCACCAGATATTATTTACAGACAAAATGCATCTTCATTTCCATAGAGCTACAGACTACCAGGCCTGTGAGACGAATGTGGAATCTAATTAGTTGCTAACATAGTTTACGTTACATGGACTCAAATTCTGAAGGCCCTAAGCAGATTACATGAACGTGGCAACACATAGAAGCTTAAATCTGAAAATCTAATATCTAAAATAAACATATACGTATTGGAGGTAGCTTCGCCAATAGAAACGCTACAATAGGAAATGAATAAACTGTTTGGAATAAATGAATACAATTACTATGATTTAAGTTGTAAATGTAGGTCAGTGCTGCTGATAGTGTTCAGACCTTGATGCCAACCACTTCAATCATTCTAGTGATTGTAGCATTCAACCATTTATGTAAAATATACAAAATGACCAAAGAATGATCAATCTACCAATGCGCTTTGTTTTTAAAGCCATTCTACTGTGGCTCGGTTCTAGCTCCCATGGTAACCCAGCCAATGAACTCCTCCAACATTCTCCACAAATGGACTGTGTAACGATGCCAACTTGGGACAACATTGCATTGGATCAAATCAGCACTGGACATTTTGGTCGTTTGTTGTGTTGTCGTGTGTATACGTATACAGCTGATTGTGTCAACATGACTGGATAATTATGATGTTTGTGCTACACAATTAGAGACTGTGACTTCTGCAAACAGTGATGTTGTGTTGTAGTCGTTGTGGTTGTTTGTGTCGATTCAAAGTGAATGGACGATTGACTGATCTATATTCTGTAGTGTGTGCGTGTGTGTTTATGCGTGCGTGGGGGACAGGTGTGTGTTTATGGTTGCTTTCACACAGCAACAAATCTGTCATTTCTTTACGGCACAACTACAAGTTTCCTCCTGTGCCGTTTTATTTATTTCTTGTCATGGTCTGTGTAAATCCAGCTCATTCAGAGTGAGTGTTTCGGTTCTCGTTTGGCCACTGCTGAATGTGTATGAAGACAATGCGGATGTGAAAGGAAAATTTCACTTTGACAACAAAAAAAGGAAAAGAAAAACTCAAGTGCCTCTATTGGTGTCCAGTGGGAACTGCTCTATTTATTTAAGAACAAAGAATGAATCTAAGTGATTTTCCATACCATATTGGTACAAATATGAGATTGTTTTTCGTAAAACCAAATGTTTCCATAAGCTTTTTACTAGCATTTATGACGACACTGGGCTTTGGCTTTAAGGAAAAGACAGTATGTGATTCAAAGTGTCAGATTTCCATCAGTTGTTGATCTTTTTTTTTCTCGATGTTTTTGAGGGTTTGTCTGAAATGCCTGATATGAAAAACATTGCATGCAATAAATGGTAGTGTAAGACCAACAACTTTTTGTCTCGGAAGTGTTTTTGCTGACAGAAATGTTGCTTTAAAGCAGTGCTTCTCAATTATTATTTGCCATGACCCTTTGGGAACATAATTTTTTTTATAAAACTGACATCAGTGTGTAAAGGATATCACCACATGGGCTCAGGAACACTTAAAAAACCACTGTCAGTAACTAAAGTTTGTCGCTACATCTGTAAGTGCAAGTTAAAACTCTACGATGCAAAGCCAAAGCCATTTATCAACAACACCCAGAAACGCCGCCGGCTTCGCTGGGCCTGAGCCCATCTATGATGGACTGATGCAAAGAAGAAAAGTGTTCTGAGGTCTGACGAGTCCACATTTCAAATTGTTTTTGGAAACTGTGGACGTCGTGTCCTCCGGAACAAAGAGGAAAACAACCATCTGGATTGTTATAGGCGCAAAGTTCAAAAGCCAGCATCTGTGATGGTATGGGGGTGTATTGGTGCCCAAAGCATGGGTAACTTACACATCTGTGAAGGCACCATTAATGCTGAAAGGTACATACAGGTTTTGGAGCAACATATGTTGTCATCCAAGCAACGCTATCATGGACACCCCTGCTTATTTCAGCAAGACAATGCCAAGCCAAAGAATGCGGGTAATAGACTGGCCTGCCTGTAGTCCAGACCTGTCTCCCATTGAAAATGTGTGGCACATATGAAGCCTAAAATACCACAACTTCTAACCGCTAACTTCTTGCAACTCAACACTAAGAAAACGGAAATGCTGATTATCGGTCCTGCTAAACACCGACATTTATTTAATAATACCACCTTAACATTTGACAACCAAACAATTACACAAAGCGACTCGGCAAAGAATCTGGGTATTATCTTCGACCCAACTCTCTCGTTTGAGTCACACATTAAGAGTGTTACTAAAACGGCCTTCTTTCATCTCCGTAATATCGCTAAAATGCGTTCCATTTTGTCCACTAGCGACGCTGAGATCATTATTCATGCGTTCGTTACGTCTCGTCTCGATTACTGTAACGTATTATTTTCGGGTCTCCCTATGTCTAGCATTAAAAGATTACAATTGGTACAAAATGCGGCTGCTAGACTTTTGACAAGAACAAGGAAGTTTGATCATATTACGCCTATACTGGCTCACCTGCACTGGCTTCCTGTGCACTTAAGATGCGACTTTAAGGTTTTACTACTTACGTATAAAATACTACACGGTCTAGCTACAGCCTATCTTGTCGATTGTATTGTACCATATGTCCCGGCAAGAAATCTGCGTTCAAAGAACTCCGGCTTATTAGTGATTCCCAGAGCCCAAAAAAAGTCTGCGGGCTATAGAGCGTTTTCTATTCGGGCTCCAGTACTATGGAATGCCCTCCCGGTAACAGTTAGAGATGCTACCTCAGTAGAAACATTTAAGTCCCATCTTAAAACTCATTTGTATACTCTAGCCTTTGAATAGCCCCCTTTTTTTAGACCAGTTGATCTGCCGTTTCTTTTCTTTTCTCCTCTGCTCCCCTCTTCCTTGTGGAGGGGGAGACACTCAGGTCCGGTGGCCATGGATGGGGTGCTGGCTGTCCGGGGTCGGGACCCGGGGTGGACCGCTCGCCTGTGTATCGGTTGAGAACATCTCTGCGCTGCTGACCCGTCTCCGCTCGGGATGGTTTCCTGCTGACCCCACTGTGGACTGGACTCGTACTGTTATGCTGGATCCACTATGGACTGGACTCTCACAATATTATGTTAGACCCACTCGACATCCATTGCATTCGGTCTCCCTGGGGGGGGGGGGGTTACCCACATATGCGGTCCTCTCCAAGGTTTCTCATAGTCATTGACATCGACGTCCCACTGGGGTGAGTTTTTCCTTGCCCTTATGTGGGCTCTGTACCGAGGATGTCGTTGTGGCTTGTGCAGCCCTTTGAGACACTTGTGATTTAGGGCTATATAAATAAACATTGATTGATTGATGATTGACAACTTAAGCTGTACATCAAGCAAGAATGGGAAAGAATTCCACCTGAAAAGCTTAAAAAAATTGTCTCAGTTCCCAAACGTTTACTGAGGATGGTTAAAAGGAAAGGCCATGTAACACAGTGGTAAAAATGCCCCTGTGTCAACTTTTTTGCAATGTATTGCTGCCATTAAATTCTAAGGTAATGGTTATTTAAAAAAAAAAAATTAAATTTCTCAGTTCGAACATTAAATAACTTGTCTTTGCCGAGTCATATCTTCAATTGAATATAAGTTGAAAAGGATTTGCAAATCATTGTATTCGGTTTTTATTTAGGAATTACACAACGTGCCAACTTCACTGGTTTTGGGTTTTGTATCTTGTTTTATTACGCACCTCCCACCGCAGAACACACTTTTACAACATGATCAAGCCGTGTAATGTTAGCTTCACGCAGGAACCTCTTAAGAAGAAAAAAATGCTCATCCATTTTGTGCATCTGCGTTCTTGAGGCTATAGGAATTTCCATGTAAATACAAAGACTTTAACGTAACACTTGATCTATGTTTAATAATTCAAGTACAGGACCAAAGTCTGTGTGCTTCATGTGCTCCGTGTAGAATAAATGCAGCACATCGCTTAAAGCCGGAAATAAGTCCGAATATCCCGGGATATTAACAAATGAAATGTTTAGGCTTTCTGCAATACTGCTGTATTTTTATTAAAACCTTTTTCATGGTTAGGCATATTCTACTCTGCATTTTCGCGATTTGTTTTGTTTTTTGCTTCAGATATTTATTTATGGTCATTTCAATAGAAATTGGTTTGATGGCGCTATCTGCAGGGGAACAAGATTTCTTTGGGTATGAATTCAACAGAGGGTGTTGTCTAACAGGTCAATTACGCTAACCCAATATGTTCTAGCAGGAAGATGCTATGGCAAAAAATGTTACACTACTATGTATCGTTTGCCTGTAAATTGTTTACTTATGTATAAAATTGCATTTAAAATGTGTTTAATAACTTAGAGCAGTGGTTCTCAACCTTGTTGGAGGTACCGAACCCCACCAGTTTCATATGCGCATTCACATAACCCTTCTGTAGTGAAAAATACAATCTTTTTTTTAATTCAAGACAAAGTTATATGTTTTTGGTAACACTTTAGTATGGGGAACATATTCTAAGTAAAAAATACTTAATTTAGAGTTTTTTGGACACCAAGGGAACATATTCTAAGTAACAATGACTTCATTTAGAGTTATTTGGTTAGGGTTAGGGTTATAATAAGGCCATGCCGAATAAGGAATTAATAAGTACTTAATAATGACTAGTTAAGAGCCAATATATTACTAATTTGCATGTTAATAAGCAATTAATTAATGGTGAATATGTTCCCCATACTAAACTGTTACCATGTTTTTTTACTTGTGCATAAAATGAACCGTGCATGAACATCACCTTGTTCAAAGAACAAAACCAACACAGTGCATAAACTCACAACAAATGACACACCTGCAAATCAGTGTGACTTCTGCTGTTGCCGTATCCGTAATACGCCGATAGGGAGAAGTTTTTATTTACACGATGATTTGGGTGTGTCTTAAACTCCGCCGAACCCCTGAGCTTTACTCACCGAACCCCTAGGGTTCGATCGAACCCAGGTTAAGAACCACTGACTTAGAGGCAAAGTACAAGATTTGGACAGTATTTTTTTTAGTACATGTTACCTGTGTTTTTGTCAATCGCAGGTCAATCTGTTTAAGTCATAAAATTGTAGCTTGAACAATATTTTCATATGCATCGCTGTAATGGAAGTTAATGTACACTGTTGGTCAAAAATATGTCTTTACTCTTGTGAAATAAGAAATGTTACTTGTTAAAAGCCATTTTACTCGTTTCACGTGTTTGGCAAGTCAAATGTTAATGCTGTTGGTAGATTATTTTTCTTATTTTAAGTAACATCTTGCAGATTTTAGGACATAATACTTAAGACAAGGGTGTGCAACGTGTGGCCATCTGCAGCCTGCAGCTACAAGTTACACATACAATACTTCCTATTGCCGCCTGCAACACAAAGTTGTGTCTTTAAAAATCCACTCAAAAAAATAATGCAAACGCACCATTTTTGGTTTTGCTCCCATTTTTCAAGAGCTGAAGTCAAAGATCAAAAACGTTTTCCATGTCCGCCAAAGGCCTTTTTCTCATAAATATTACTTACAAGTCTGTGTAAATCGGTGTTAATGAGCGGAGATAAGCCATCCCGCGCATATCAACATGCTATTTACACAGGAGTTCTTCACCTTGGCCATAATAAAAAGTAGTCTCACCTTTATTTCAGCTCTTCATTCTTGTTTAGATTTTAGTTTCTGTGTGCTCTCTTTATTGCACTTTACCAATTTTAGATGATGTTTTTTCCCTTTGAAAGCACACTCACCTTCACAGAGGGGACTTAAATTGTCTCTCTGCTCTCTTTGAAGTATCTCCAATCTTTTCTCTCACATAATAGAACACTTGGAAACGTCCCAAGTGTGCATGACCTTTAGAATAGGTAGCTTACTTCACTTTATCAGGTAGGTTATTTGCTGCTTTTGAAGGGAAATGTTGCCTTTTATTCATAATCCATGTGTAAGACAAGAACTCAAATGTTTGTTGTTGGTTTTTTTTTATGCATTCTAATTTGTAATATACGGCAAGTCTGATGCAGCTAATGGGAGTATCTATTTCGGCCATAAAACGCTCTAAAAAACACCCAAGAAGTGGCAACAATACTACATTTACATCTCGTGACCTGAATATCAACCAAGTATTAGCAATATTGTTATTTTAATCACTAACGCAGACAAACTACATTTATTGGTGCCATGATCACAGAGAGCTAACTAATTTATGCAACTATGTTGACATATTGAGCCGGTGAGCTGCTGCGTCACCTCTGAGCTAGTGAAAGTTAATTCTAGGTTATAAATCATGCCTCTGATGTGTATACTAGAAGATTGTGGCCATAAACCGGGAAGTTGGTCAACTTTGACTTTGACACAGAGATGGCAGGAAACTCGTTAGAGGCCACCTTTTTTTTTTAGTTTTTTTTTAACTTCCGGGTGGGTTATGATTAATTCTTTATCTAAACGGGAACACTAAATTATTGTTTTATTATGTTCGTAGTTAGTATATCTTGTTTAGCACTTAGCAATACTGCTGCATGATTCTTAGTGTTTCACTAAAGCTGCATCTGTTTAGCACACAGCTTCTAAAACTTGTGGATTCATCCATCCATCCATTTTCTACCGCTTGTCCCTTTTGGGGTCGCGGGGAGTGCTGGAGCCTATCTCATGCTGCTGCATTCGGGCGGAAGGCGGGGTACACCCTGGACAAGTCGCCACCTCATCACAGGGCCAACACAGACATGCACCTGGGGATAGGTTGATTGGCAACACTAAATTGGCCCTAGTGTGTGAATGTGAGTGTGAACTTGTGGATCATCATCAGCAATTCAGGCTCCAAAATGTAAGTTTGTGGATCATCATTTGTCCAAAAGTAGTCTTTGTTGGCTTTCATGAAGTCTGCCATGATTAGAAGTGTTCGAATGCAGCTGACCCCAAAAGGGACAAGCGGTAGAAAATGGATGGATGGATGTTGTTGTTGAAGGAAAAAGCGTGCGTTGGGATGCGTCTGTGAAATTATTACGCCGCCGCATGCTTAAAATGACCAAATATGTAAGTATTACATGTTATTATAAATGTGCCTGTTACTACATTACATATATATTATAAAATCTTGATGGAGGTTATAGAGCGCTTCATTGGTGCAACAGCGCAACTTCCATTGACTCCATTGTTAGCTGACTTTTGATATTTTTTATTTACGAGTTAGAATGCATAAAAAACGAAAACGTGTGTTCTTGTCCTACACGTGAACGAAAGGCAAAATTCCCCTACCAAAAAGTGCAATTTCCCTTTAAAAACCAACACAGTGTTTTCAGTGATGAATAAAAAATATTCATGTCAAATAAAGAAGCAGGGATTGTAGCTGAGATAGGCTCCAGCACCCTCCGCGACCCCAAAATGGACAAGGGGTAGAAAATGGATGGATGGATGGATTTGAGGAGTTGACCGAATGTGTCTTTGCAGTGCCCAGATTTGGCAGAGGTAGCTGCATACAATCAACCTTCTTCACACTTTATTTTGCGCAATCGGGAGCATAATTGGCAGATGCATAAAGGATGTTTGCTGTCGGTCTGACGAGTTGTGCACATAAAATGAAAACGTCTTTCAAATGTTCTAATTGCAGCCATTGTCAGAGTTTGTAGGTGACGAACCCCAAGATGCAGAGAAGGCGGAAGGCATTGTACGAGAAAACATGATTTAATTAAACACTAAGGCAAAACAACAAACGAAAGGGTAACAACAAAAGGCGCGCACAAGGCGGAGAACAAACTTGGTTATGAACTAAAATAGCACAGAGGCTAACTTTGGACAAGGAACAAAAACACTTACCGTATTTTCCGCACTATAAGGCGCACCTAAAAACCACAAATGTTCTCAAAAGCTGACAGTGCGCCTTATAACCCGGTGCGCTTTATTACGATTCATTTTCATAAAGTTTCGATCTCGCAACTTCGGTAAACAGCCGCCATCTTTTTTCCCGGTAGAACAGGAAGCGCTTCTTCTTCTACGCAAGCAACCGCCAAGGAAAGCACCCGCCCCCATAGAACAGGAAGCGCTTCTTCTTCTACCCGCCCCCGGAAGAAGAAGAAAAAACGCGCGGATATCACCGTACGTTTCATTTCCTGTTTACATCTGTAAAGACCACAAAATGGCTCCTACTAAGCGATCCGGTTCATAAAAAGACGCAATCTCTCCATCCGCACACGGATTACTACCGTATTTCACAGCAACTGAACCGCACTGTGGAACGGGAGCACGTACGGTGAATATTCGCACCACAGGGAATGAGAAGTCATCCTTCACTGTGGTTCTAGCTTGCCATGCTAACTTCCACCCATGGTGATATTCAAAAGGAAGACCTTGCCAAAAGAGACCTTTCCAGCCGGCGTCATCATAAAAGCTAACTCGAAGGGATGGATGGATGAAGAAAAGATGAGCGAGTGGTTAAGGGAAGTTTACGCGAAGAGGCCGGGTGGCTTTTTTCACACAGCTCCGAAGGCGAACACACCTTCACTAAGACGGGCAGACAGCCTCGGACGACATACGCCAACATTTGCCAGTGGATCGTAAATGCCTGGGCAGATATTTCGGTCACAACTGTGGTCCGAGCTTTCCGGAAGGCAGGATTCACAGAACAACAGCGACACTGACTCCCGATGACTTCTACGAGACGGAACCGGCCATTTTGGATACCACGCTTGCGCAACTTTTCAATTCGGACACCGAAGACGAAGAATTCGAAGGATTTACGAATGAAGAATAACTTCAGAAGGTGAGCGCTATGTTTATTTTGTGTGTTGTGACATTAACGTTCGAGCAACATTATGTTGCTATTGCTCTACACCATTTTGAATTTTACTATGTTTGTGATTGCACATTTGCGTACATTTTGGGACAGAGTTGTTAGAACGCTGGTTTTCAATATATTATTAAAGTTTGACTGAACTATCTGACTGTTTTTTTGACATTCACTTTAGCGCAGCGTTTTTTTGACATTCACTTTAGCGCAGCGTAGGCGCGGCTTATAGTCCGGGGCGGCTTATTGGTGGACAAAATTATGAAATATGTAATTCATAGAAGGTGCGGCTAATAATCCGGTGCGCCTTATAGTGCGGAAAATACGGTACTGTGACACGAAGGAACTAGGACATGAGCAGAGTGAAACAAAAGTAGACAGAGCTACATCGACAAGTTTTAAGACAGGTAGTAATGAAAATGACAATGACAATGATCCAGCACTGACTGGAGGGGAAGGCAGGTTTAAATAGCAGCTGGCTGATTGACACCAGGTGTGGCCAGGTGCCAATCAGCCACAGCTGAGGGGAAGCAGCACTCAGGGAGACACTCAGGAAATGAAGACAAAATAAAAGCGCTGACAGAAAACTAAGACAAACGCAGAGGAAAAACTAAAACACAGTCAAACTGTCAACTAAAACACAGTCAAACTGTCAACTAAAACACAGTCAAACTGTCAACTAAAACACAGTCAAACTGTCAGGGACAAGCCTGACAGCCATCTAACTAATGTCTGAGTAGATAATGCTATGTAAGTTGATTTTTGACCTAATCGTAAATGTCATTGTTTAATAGTGTTAAACCTGTAAATTAAATGATATATATATATATATATATATATATATATATATATATATATATATATATATATATATATATATATATATATATATAGTTAAAGAGTGTGAGAACATTTAATGATTACAAATGACAGAGATCATTCAAAACAGGTTTTGCTTTTATTTCAAATGTATTTTTGATTTTGCGGAATTGTATGAAGTTATGCTGGTCACAATAATGTGCAACACAGTTGAGCGGAATCCCAGGATGCAGACAAATGGTGAGTAAAATACTTCTTCACTGGTACTCACAAATGCACTCCTTAAACGGGTGGTAACAAAAAGCAACAAGGAGAAAACAAATAGGCGCCGTGGAAAAATAAAAACTGCCAAACACAAAATAAACTGAACTCGGGTAGGAGTTGCAAGATGTGCTAGCGACAAAAACACAAAGCTGGATATGGCGTCACATTAGTGCCAAAAATCCAAGCGCATAAAAACTGTTATCGCGCGCTGATTCTCCACTTTTGCGTGCGCGCGGTGCCTTTCTGCGTGCGCGCCGTCTCGGTCTGTGCGCTGTCATGTTTCGTTTTGGCACTTTGGGGGCGGGTATGCTTAGACGGCCCCTTCTTTCTGATTGGTCAGGCGAAAAATGCTCAGAGCCAATCAGAAGTATAGCAGGGCGGGTCATCGTCAATATGTATCAAGATTTACGGAGGAAGAAGTGGATAAAAAAATGAAGGTTATTTCATACCACATAAACACAATACAGGGTAATACAAAATGTGACCCAAATAAATAATAAGACAACAAACACCATAATCACATCTTTCAGCCAGAACTGGTCCACCAGCAATAACATCCAACCATAACATTATTTTATATTTTCACTTCTTCTTGAACATTTGTTTTCTAATTTGTGGAATTTCTTTTGATTCAGCCATAAAATTAATGAAATAATATTTGAATTTTGTTTTTAAAATGTTAAAAATAGCCTTTTAAGAATGTATTCTGAAACAGTTTAAAATAATCAGAGAACTGACTAACACTGACCCTACACAACTATGTTGCACAATTAAGTCATTTTGTTTTTAAAGCGAAAGAGGTAATTCCAACAGGTACAGCATCCTATGTCATATCTACATGTAATAAGATTTGTAACAAGGCAAACCGTTTGTAAATTGGTCGAAAATCGAGCAAGTTATGGTAATTTAATTAGTACATGTACCATTGACATCAATGTAATGATTGAGGCTAGATGTCCGAGGTAAGATGGCTACAACGTTGCTACACTGGAGAATCATTGGTCATATGAAAAATGCTCACAGCCAATCAGAAAGGAGGGGCCGTCTAAGCATACCCGCCCCCAAAGTGCCAAAAAGAAACATGACAGCGCGAGGAGAGATGCCAGGAGTACGCAGAGAGCGCACAGACCGAGACGGCGCGCGCGCAGAAAGGCACCGCGCGCACGCAAAAAGGCACCATGCGCGCGCGACACCCTGTTGCGAAGTGGAAAATCAGCGCGCGATAACAGTTTTTATGCGCTTGGATTTTTGGCACTAATGTGACGCCATAGCTGGATGACACTGGGAATGGCCAGATAGCATTAACATGACACTAGTAGCTGCAGAAAAGTCACCAGAGGGCAAATTGGAAGCAGCTGGGCACGTCTCATAACTCCGCCTAGAGGACAACACAGGAACTTTAGCTCAGTGGACTAGTGGATAGAGTGTCTGCCCTGAGACTGGGAGGTTGTGAGTTCAAACCCCGGCCGAGTCATACCAAAGACTACAAAAAATGGGACCCATTACCTCCCTGCTTGGCACTCAGCATCAAGGGTTGGAATTGGGGGTTAAATCACCAGAATGATTTCCGAGTGCAGCGCACGCTGTTGCTCACTGCTCCCCTCACCACCCAGGGGGTGAACAAGGGGATGGGTCAAATGCAGAGGACAAATTTCACCACACTGAGTGTGTGTGTGACAATCATTGGTACTTTAACTTTAACTTAACTTTAACTTTAACTGAAGTAGGAGAAATGCAATAAATAACACAAAAGATAAACTACACAAAAAGTGGGGAAATATGAACCACAAGGTGGCATTTCTCTTTAGAACAGATGCAATTTGCACTTTGTAGAGAACACTTTTCAAAAAACCTAAATTACTGTAGGGAAGGGATTCATATGGCCCAATTCCTGGGTGGATCTCCTGTGAGAAGAAGAAGGGGGGTTGATCATTTGGCTATGCAGTCTGCTGAAAATGATGGAAAGCACCACTCTACATAGCAACTGACGCTGTGGTCAAAGTTGGACTTGCCAGGAAACACGTTGTAAGATATTCAACACTACCGTATACCATGAATTGATTAACGTGGACCCCGATGTAAACAAGTTGAAATACGTATTCGGGTGTTACCATTTAGTGGTCAATTGTACGGAATATGTACTGTACTGTACTGTGCAATCTACTAATAAAAGTTTCAATCAATCAATCAAACCGCCATCTGGCGACTGAAGTGGATTCCTTTCAAATAAAAGCCCGCAATCGAACCAACCCTGTCCAGTGTGCATGTGAGGGTAAACATGCCACATACTCTGCCCAACAGGAAATGATCATGTCAAGATAAGCCACAGGAAATAACATAAAACCTGAGGAAACCCAAACCCGAAGTCCAACCTGTTTTTTTTTTGTTTTTTTTTTCCCCTTTTTTTGTGTATTTTAAGAATGTACCACAGCCCATAACAAGCACCCCTGGTTAAGGCGATCAAACGCTGTGATGCATCATTGTTTTTTTTTAATACTAAATGTGTCTGAAATATGTGCAGTAAAGACTAAAATATCTGAACTAATTTTCCAGATTCAATGTTGTTGTGCTTCTTGCAGAAATGTATACTTTCAAGATCTGAAATATGACATTTACTGTATTTGGACAATTTCCTCACAAAAAAATAATAGAAGAAAAACATGCAATATTAAACCAGCACATAGATGACCTGAAATCTACCTTGGAGTGTATTTAAAGTCGTACTGTAAACTCTCATGCAGTAATTACAGCGTCATTTTTAATAGACAAAAGCTGCACTCATCAAGGTTTGTTTGTAAAGAGGCTCTTACATTAATAGGTGGCTCGCCTTATTAGAGCTAATGGATCCTTAGTTGTACGTCCTTAGAACTAATGGAATCCTTCACAGTGCATGTTTAATTCATTGGCTTAAATGCATGTATGAATAAACGTAATACTTTTCCAGACTGAAGAAAGATGGGCCTGCAGGGCGAGATGAACAATAAGAGAGACATCGATTTATGTGAGATGGGGTTGTTCAAATTTTTGGCCTGCGGCTCATTTTTAGTGGCCCTCAGAATATGGTAAAATTGAAATCAATTTATTATTGATGAGATATATAGTACCAGATATTGTACTAATTTGCTTTGCAGTAACCAACCGAAAAACAAGTAGCTGTCGACGCCTCATTTAGAAAGCAGATTCAGCCGCCTGCAACAAGTGCTTGACTGTGATATTGTCAAAGTAACGTCTTCCAAGTAGACACACACAGTCCAACTCTTTTTAAAAATGAACACGCCAACAACCGGCGTCAGTACAACACCGTGCAAGCCACAACACAGCACTTACTCATTATGCACCAATTACGGTCATGGCGAGTGAGGTGCATTCAAAGACCCAGAAAATGTGAACATCAATATAACAATACAAGGGTGTCAGGTTCAAACACTGATGACATCTATTAATCAGACAAGAAGCAAGGAATCATGCAGAGACATAGTTCAATTTAGCTCATATGCATACTTGCCAACCCTCCCAGATTTTCCGGGAGACTCCCGAAATTCAGCGCCTCTCCCGAAAACATCCCGGGACAAATTATCGCTTTCCCACAATATAAACGGCGTGCCTGCCCAATCACGTTATAAATGTAGAATGATCGAGGGCGAGTTCTTGGTTTCTTATGTGGGTTTATTGTTAGGCAGTTTCATTAACGTCCTCCCAGCATGTTAACAACACACAACAACAGCAGTCACGTTTTCGTCTACCGTAAAGCAGTTCGTCTGCCGTAAACAGCAATGTTGTGACACTCTTAAACAGGACAATACTGCCATCTAGTGCATTTGATGAAAGCACTTTTGTGCGTGCCACACAGCAATGCATCATCAGAGAGGGTGTTCAGCATGGTTAGAAAAATAGTGACAGAGAATAGAACAAGGATGGACAATTCAACCCTTAACTCAACAAGTATATGTGTAAATAAATGAACACTGAAATTCAAGTATTTATATATATATATATATATATATATATATATATATATATATATATATATATATATATATATATATATATATATATATAAAATAAAATAAATATATATTTATAGCTAGAATTCACTGAAAGTCAGGTATTTCTTATATATATATATATATATATATACATATACATATATACATATATGTATATATATATATATATATATATATATATATATATATATATATATATATAGTGTTGGGACTAACGCGTTACAAAGTAACGCGTTACTGTAACGCCGTTAGTTTCGGAGGTAACTAGTAATCTAACGCGTTATTTTTTATATTCAGTAACTCAGTTACCGTTACTACATGATGCGTTACTGCGTTATTTTACGTTATTTTTTATGTAGTATCGGCTAGAAACTGAGGATCTGAGTGTGTTTTATAGCAGCGAAGCAGAGACGTGCTTCTGATTCTTCCTCTGCGCTCTCTGTGTGTGTGTGTGTGTCTGGGTGTGGGAAGGGGATGGGAGGGGGGTGCGCAATACAACGTAAACCGTTGGCCAACCAAAAAGTAACCACAGAACACTTTACGACTATACGGTATAGTGTTCTGTGGTTACTTTTTTGTTGGCCAAGCGGACGTGACGACAGGCTGTCCCCACTCAGATCCGCACGGACCGGGAGGGGGCGTGCCTTAAGTCCGGCTGGAAATCGGGAGAAATTTGGAGAATGGTTGTCCCAGGGAGAGCCACTGAAATTTGGGAGGGTTGGCAAGTATGAGATATTCTCACTTCTTTTCTTTTGTCGAGCACAAAGAAAAGAACATTTTAGTTAAATGTAAGTTGTGTCTTGGATCAAATATCCCGTCTCCTGCCCAAAACAACAATTCAAATCTGCCTGGTTAGGCTCTGTGTATGTCACGTGTGCCTTCCTTAGGTGAAGCCAGGTTTACAGCTATGTTGTTGATTGAAACTTTTATTAGTAGATTCCGTACAATTGACCACTAAATGGTAACACCCAAATAAGTTTTTTAACTTGTTTAAGTCGGGGTCATGATACAGATATATACTATCAAATATATACTAACATCATAATACAGTCATCACACAAGATAATCATCAGAGTATATACATTGAATTATTTACATTATTTACAATCCGGGGTGTGGGATATGGAGGGGGGGTGGGAGGGGGTTAGGTTTGGTTGGTATCAACACTTCAGTCATCAAAGAAATGGACATTGAAACAGTGTAGGTCTGACTTGGTAGGATATGTACAGCAAGTAGTGGACACAGAGAGAGAGATCAGAAAGTATAAGAAAAAGTGTCTACATTTGATTATTTACAATCCGAAGAGGTATTATGTGGAAGGGAGGGTGTTAGTTTGGGTTGTAGTTGCCTGGAGGTGTTCTTTTAGTGTGGTTTTGAAGGAGGATAGAGATGCCCTTTCTTTTACACCTGTTGGGAGTGCATTCCATATTGATGTGGCATAGAAAGAGAATGAGTTAAGACCTTTGTTAGTTCGGAATCTGGGTTTAACGTGGTTTGTGTTAGTGTTATTATGCTGTTTGTTACTTATGTATGTTATGTTGCAGCTATTTAAAATAGTTTTGTCAATTTGTTCTGGCCTGAAATAAATTGGCCCTTTGAAACATATCTTTGTCTTTGTGTGTTGTATGTAGAGCACATTACTTAGCAGAGTTCAGTGATGCAAATGTATGTCAAGTTGATCAACAGATTGTATTATTCTCCAGTGCAATAACAGTACTGAAATGAAGGCTAAAAGGGCATTAATGGGAGCTTTAAAAACAAAAAAAAGTAGAAGAAGTAACTAAATAGATGCTTTTCACAGTAACGCATTACTTTTTGGTGTAAGTAACTGAGTTAGTAACTTAGTTACTTTTGAAATAAAGTAACTAGTAACTGTAACTAGTTACTGGTTTTAAGTAACTAACCTAACACTGTATATATATATATATATATGTATATATATGAAATACTTGACTTGGTGAATTCTAGCTGTAAATATACTCCTTCCCTCTTAACCACGCCCCCCAACCACGCCCCCCACACCTCCCGAAATCGGAGGTCTCAAGGTTGGCAAGTATGCTCATATGAGGAGACACATGTTTTGGGCTGTATTCTAGTTACAGATCCAAACTACGTTCTAAAGGTCAAGCCCGCGCGCCTCCTCTATTTATTTGGAAGGTCTCTGTTACATCACTGAAGCTGTCGCTGAGGGAAGGGGGTAATCTCCACAACTCCAGTTAGACACAATATATGATTATAGAATGAATGAAAATTAGTTGACGCAGGTCATATCGCCTTGTCTCTGCTCTGTCTGCGTCACGGCGGTGTTCGGCCTTGGCAGTCAGCAGGCCGAGTCTGGACACAACACAGATAAAGACGACTGGCAATCTTTTGGATTGCCAGCTTGCACTGATACAAAAATACCACTTCAGCACAATTGACAATTCTTCACAGCAACGGCCCTTAAGCATAAAGTTATGATGATAATATATACATAATTATTCCAACAAAGGGAGTTGATGTTTTTTGGACATTCTCTATGTTCTGTATTGTTGGTGGTTTTGCTCCAATAAATATGTCAATTTATTCCAGGGTTAATATGTTATTTTTGGATGTATTTCTTTGTAAGATAACTTTATTATTTGTTAGGATATTTTTTTTAATATTATTGAAGTACTTAAATTACTTGTGTGTTGAACTTTGATATAACAAAACTCAATAAAAAAAATTCAAAAGGCATTGTATCATAAGAAACATTTGTGTTTTCCAATTTTCAGTATTTCCAATGCTTTAAACACTGGCATCGTTTTTAAAAGTACCGATGTAGTACTAGTATCAGTTAAGATGAAAATGATGACTATCCCTAATTAAAAAATTCCCTAATAAGTGGTACAGAAAATGAATGAATGAATGACCTGTAAGACAAAGCTAAGATGTGGATGTTTTTTCTCAGATAGCTTGGCATATATTGAATTGGTTTTAGCATTTTTTTTTAATATGCAAAGTCTATCAAAGGGGCCCAGCATTCTTCATTTTGTCTTCATGTGGACCTTGCTGACAAGATTTTGCAAAGGAATGAGGATACAAAGTATGGACTTCAATTCCCTAAAACATTTATCATGTGCTCAGTTTAGCACATCAATATTTACACTTTGTATCCAATCAACCATTTAAACAGGCTTTGATTGCAAAGTCTCGCCAAGTCTTTTAACTCATCTAATTTTGAATATGGACTTACTCTTTTCGTCATTTATTATCCATCGTATGTGTGTTCTTTTGTAAGAATCATTTTCAGGTTTTTATCTTGCTTTTAGAGTCTGGGGTTGTTTTCTCTCCTAAAAATCTCGCATAGGTTGATTTCCTCATGTGTGTGACTCTACATTTATGTGTTCATTTTAGACTTAGACTTAAACTTCCTTTTTATTGTCATTCAAATTTGAACTTTACAGCACAGATAAGAACGAAATTTCATTACATAAGCTCATGGTAGTGCAGGATAAAAAAGCAATAAGGTGCATTTATAAATAAATAAATATATATAAATAATATATAAATATATATATCCATCCATCCATTTTCTACCGCTTATTCCCTTTGGGGTCGCGGGGGGCGCTGGAGCCTATCTCAGCTACAATCGGGCGGAAGGCGGGGTACACCCTGGACAAGTCGCCACCTAAATAAATAAATATATATATATATATATATATATATATATATATATATATATATATATATATATATATATAATAAATAAATATATATAAATAAATAAATAGATTACTGTACGGATAAATATATTGCACTTTTTCACATGCGTCCACGTTTATGGATGTATGTTATATTGTCTTTTTTATTCCAGCAAGTTAATCCATTTTGGGGGGAGTTGAGGGGATAATTTAATTATGATGCGTTCAAGAGTCTTATGGCCTGAGGGAAGAAGCTGTTACAGAACCTGGAGGTTCTGCTTCGGAGGCTGCGGAACCTCTTTCTAGAGTCCAGCAGTGAAAACAGTCCTTGGTGGGGGTGGGAGGAGTCTTTGCAGATTTTCTGAGCCCGGGTCAGGCAACGGATTTTTGCGATCTCCTGGATAGGAGGAAGAGGAGTCCTGATGATCTTTTCCGCCGTCCTCACCACTCTCTGGAGAGACTTCCAGTCTGAGGCATTGCAGGCTCCAGTCCAGACAGAGATGCTGTTGGTCAGCAGGCTCTCTATAGTGCCTCTGTAGAATGTGCTGAGAATGGGGGGGAGGGAGCTGTGCTCTTTTCATCCGACGCAAAAAGTGCATGCGCTGCCAAGCTCTTTTTACAAGAGCTCCGGTGTGTAGGGACCAGGTTATATTGTCAGTTATCTGCACCCCCAGGAACTTGGTGCTGCTTACTATCTCCACTGCTGTGCCGTTGATGTAGAGTGGAGCTTGGCTGGACTGGTGCCTCCTGAAGTCAACGATGGTATCCTTGGTCTTGTTGACATTCAGGACCAGGTTGTTGGTTCTGCACCAGTCAACCAGATGTTTGAACTCCTCCCTGTAGTCCATGTCGTTGTTGTCACGGATAAGGCCCACTGCTGTCGTGTCATCCACATACTTCACATATACATTGTGTATTAACACAGTGGATCTAAATTCCCCCAAACACCTAACATTCAAGTAAGTATTGTTTGTGTCAAACTGTCTGATGTTCAATGAATCCTAGTAATTTAGAACACAAATATAAAATATAGAATTCTAAAACCCAAAGTACAGTTCAAGCAAACAACGAAGATAAGTATAGTGAATTTGGGGCCGGTTCTACGTAGGGGCAAGAGGGAGCAGAGCCCCCTCAAATGAATGTCTTTCCCCCTCAAATCAAAATGTTTGAAGATGAGAAAGTACATTTTATTACACCCACAAAATGTATATATTACAAGTTGACTGCATGTTCCGCAGTAGCAGAGAAATCTGCTGAAAAAGGGACACTTGTATGATATAATTTTCCCTCTCTTCTGTCCATCACCTGTGTCAGGCTCTGTGAGTCCACACACACCCACACACACACACACACACACCCCTCAACCCTCAGCAAACACATTATCTGTATGTAATATTGGCTGCTTTTCAGATAGTTGTGTGTGTGTCATGTTGTTCCAGACCACAGTTACCTAGCTTGCCAAATATTATAATCAATCTATTAAAAGAAGACAGGCTTCCGTTTCCTTTAACTTGGACACACATCTATACCTTTGGCCATTAAAAGCCAGTAATTTCCAGGAGTTATCTCACCTTCTGAGTAGCCTCTGATTTACTAATGGTTTCTAATGTTGTAAAAATGGATAAATATTCAATTTCAACATTTCTGTCAACGAAGATTTGTTTCAGTCTACATAGTCATTTTGATAGTAGGCTATTATAGCTAATATAGACACTTAAGTCATGTGTTGCCTTTAATACAAGTCTTAAATACGGCTTTTAATTTTTTGCGGCTCCAGACAGATTCGTTTTTTGTATTTTTGGTCCAATATGGCTCTTTCAACGTTTTTGGTTGCAAACCCCTGACTTAGGTGTATTGCGAAAGTGAAGAGGACACATTTAATTGTTGATACTGTATGATGCCATCAGCAGCTGAGCTGTCGATCGTGACGTCTACAGACTTGTATGTTAAGGCTGTGTGTATTTGTGGCTTCGGGTGTTCTGTCGAAATTAGCTTTTTCGCCAAAATGAGTTATCAGTTGCTATTCCTGTTTAAACGGTGATGAAAACGAATATGTAGGCTACCATTATGTGCGTCAATGTGAACTTCCACACTCTGCAAGTGTCTACATACTTATTGGTCAGAGAACACAATGAAATAAATATAATTTAAAAGAACAGGGGAACTGATGATCCCTGGTTAGTTGGTACTGTACGACACAAGTGGGGGAAAAAAGCATTACTATGTCTAGACCTCTGGACATTCAATTGATCGCAACTTTTTTTTTACAGTTTAAGGTCATGGGATAGAGGCTGAACTACTACACTCAAGATGCAAAAAGTGCCTACTTCAAGAAGTTTTTATCATATAGGATGCATGTTAGTTATATATATTTTATTTGAAAAAACTAATTAAATTCAAACATTTTTAAATATTAAATCTGCCCCTGCAACCGTTATTAGGCACTTTCTTGAGACTTTCAGGTTATGACTTGAGACTTGCTTGAGTGACTTACATCTACTCCCACCTCTGCTTTTTACCTCAGGTCTATTATAGCAGAAATATAGACAAGACATAGTTCAGCCCACAGTTGTTTCAGTGTAAGTATACTGAAGGCTACGACGCTACGTGAAGAACACAGGTTTTGTTTTAGTTCCATGTCTTAAGGCACAACCACACGTATTGTATAATTTATGTGATCCTTCCTACCGCCAGCTGCAGAAATAAATAGAATGACTCACAAATTCCCAAACCAGTACAGTTGCAGCAATGCGATGCAAACATACTGAAGCATCTCATCCTTTTGCAGGAGAGCCTGCTGACTAAAAATATGTGTTTTATGATCTCTCTAGCATGGAGCTACTGGAGGTATTTTTTGTCAACTGGTGTAAACCAATCTGAAGAAAATGTTACAACCTGAGAAAAAGGTTGCCAAAGACAAAGATTATATTTTTCCAATTGATTGTGTTTTATATATATATATATATATATATATATATATATATATATATATGTATGTGTGGGAAAAAAAATCACAAGACTATTTCATCTCTACAGGCCTGTTTCATGAAGGGGGGGTACCCTCAATCATCAGGAGATTTTAATGGGAGCATTCGCATACCATGGTTTATATAGGGCACAGAGTGGGTGGGTACAGGCTGGCCTAGGGGCGTGGTGATTGGCTCATGTGTTACCTAGGAGGTGTTTCCGTCTATGGCGGCATGTTGTTACAATTTCGCTGCGCTTGTTGAGGGATGACAGGTCTGGACGGTAAATAATAAACAGTTTCTCTTTCAAGCATAGGTTGCATCTTTTATTACCACTATTGTAAGGTGTGCTGGATGCAATAATTTGCCATGTTATTGAATATTCAACATAATTGTCTTTGAGGTCCCAAATGTGTTTGCTGAGTTCTGTGGTATTTCGCAGGTTTTTGTTCCTATATATATATATATATATATATATATATATATATATATATATATATATATATATATATATATATATATAAGCCAATATATATATATAAGCCAACAAGCAAACCGTCAACTTCCTTGACGTCACTTTCAACCTGAGAAATAACAGCTACCAACCATTCACGAAACCCAACACAACACTCCAATATGTGCACCATGACAGCAACCACCCACCCACCACCACGAAAAGAATACCTACCGGAATCAATAAAAGGCTATCGATGCTGTCATCTAGCAAAGCTGAATTTCACCAAGCAACCCCCCCGTACCAAAAAGCCCTTGATGAAAGCGGATACAATTTCACCCTCACCTATGAACCCACGCCAGGAAACCAGCCAAAAAAGAACAGAAAACGAAACGACATCATCTGGTACAACCCCCCCATACAGCAAAAACGTCTCAACGAACATTGGACACAAATTCCTCAATCTGATTGACAAACACTTTCCCAAAGACAACACCCTAAGAAAAGTATTCAACAAGAACAACATTAAATTGAGCTACAGCTGCATGAACAATATACGACAAATCATCTCAAACCACAACAAAACAATTGCAAATGAGCCGTCGACCCCCAGACAGAGCGACTCCAAAACCAACAAAGGATGTAACTGTCAAAAGAAACCTGATTGCCCTCTCAACGGGGGTGCTTACAAACATCAGTTGTCTACCAATCTAAGGTAATACGCAAGGACATTAACACATCCGACACATATGTAGGATTAACCGAGGGAGAATTCAAAACCAGATGGAACAATCACAAGGCTTCTTTCAGGAACAAAAACCTGCGAAATACCACAGAACTCAGCAAACACATTTGGGACCTCAAAGACAATAATGTTGAATATTCAATAACAAGGCAAATTCTTGCATCCAGCACACCTTACAATAGTGGTAATAAAAGATGCAACCTATGCTTGAAAGAGAAACTGTTTATTATTTACCGTCCAGACCTGTCATCCCTCAACAAGCGCAGCGAAATTGTAACAACATGCCGCCATAGACGGAAACACCTCCTAGGTAACACATGAGCCAATCACCACGCCCCTAGGCCAGCCTGTACCCACCCACTCTGTGCCCTATATAAACCATGGTATGCGAATGCTCCCATTAAAATCTCCTGATGATTGAGGGTACCCCCCCTCATGAAACAGGCCTGTAGAGATGAAATAGTCTTGTGATTTTTTCCCCACACATACATATATATATATATATATATATATATATATATATATATAAAACACAATCAATTGGAAAAATATAATCTTTATATATATATATACTGAACAAAAATAAAAACTTGTGTTTTTGCTCCAATTTTTCACGAGTTGAGCTCAAACATGTAAAACTTTTACTATTTACACAAAAGACCTATTCTTCTCAAATATTGTTCACAAATCTGTCCAAATCTGTGTTAGTGAGCATTTCTTCTTCGCCAAGATAATCCATCCCACCTCACAGGTGTGGCATATCAAGATGCTGATTAAACTGCATGATTATTGCACAGGTGTGCCTTAGGCTGCCCACAATAAAATAATTTCCGATATTACATTTTAAAGCATATCGGCAGGCCGATATTATCGGACATCTCTAATATATATATATATATATATATATATATATATATATAAATATATATATATATATATATATATATATATATATATATATATATATATATATATATATGTGTGTGTGTGTGTGTGCCGAATGCAGCTGAGATAGGCTCCAGCACCCCCCCGCAACCCCGAAAGGGACAAGCGGTAGAAAATGGATGGATGGCTGTGTGTATATATACTTTTTTCTTCTCTCTCTCTTTTTTGTGTCACAGATCCAAATGCAGGCAGGTAATACGGTAGGTGCTCACTGGTAGCCAAATAACAAGATGGTGCTTCTCATCTGATTTTATTGAGCATGTTTGAGAGCTGGGCATGCAAGAAAAGAAAGCCGGGGGGGGGGGCATTTTAATTTGCACCTTCTGCTTGCACAGCTCAGTGGCTTTTTGGATCATTGTTTATCATTTCAATACTGAGCGCTTGTTGAAAATGTGCCAGAGCCACATCATTGCATTCAGTGTGTATTGTGTGAATGTTTCTGTATCATTGTAAGGAAATATTCTAAACATGCATACAGCGTCTGGAACACATTTTAACTTTTACACAACCACAATAGCACATTTGGAAAGTATTTATATTTTTTCCAGATTTGTCACGCTATTATGCTGCCTAAGCACTGTCAAGATACCCTGCAGCAAGGCATGACACCCCCTGACATTTCTCCCATGCACACATGTACATGCATTGACTTATGTGAGGTGTTAAATAACAACAACATATTATGATTAGTAACATTAGAGTGGAGTGGGTGACTGAAGCTGAGTGTCGTCTGCATCTCAGTGGAAGTGAAGGAGGTGAAGGAAGTGTCGGCACAGAATCTGCCCGAGTAAAAGTATGCACTATATAAGAGGAGGGGAACAAGAACCAAGCCCTGGGAGACATCGCGTAAAACGGAAGCTGTTCTAGAGCTGCCGTTTCTGGAGATTACTTGTAAACTGGCAGAGTGATATGACGTGATAGGCATGCCTACGATATTACGAAATACTACCCTGAACGCTCCGATATTTCCATTAACCACAAAGTGTCACAGTCCCATATCTGTTATTTTCCTGTGTTTGTATCATTTCCTGCCCTGGTGCTCTTGTTTTGCTGGTATTTCCTGTTTGGTCACAGTGTTTTGCAGCACTTTTTACTTTTTGTACCTTGTCCTCCCAGCACACCTGTTCCACATTGTTAATTAGTTGTATTTAGGTCCACCTTGTTCTCTCCTCTCTGGTTTTTTTTTCCTGTATGCTAAACTATTCTGTTGTTTTCTGAGTTGCTGCTCGACCTGTGTTACTTTTCTTCGACAGAGTGCCTAATAAATGGACCCCCTGCTTGAACTTTTCTGACCTTCTCTGCATCCTGGGATCACGGCAACAGCCGCTATGCACAATCGTCACACAGAGTCTACTATAGTCGTTGGGTACGTGGTCTACAAAAGTAAATAAGGTTAATGACGTTCACCATTGAACTGTACAGTATCTACCTCTTCATGCACTTTAAAGTGTTTGTGGTGCTGCTCAGCTGTGGTGAAACTCAACTCATGCATGTCACCAGTGGTTGTTCTAGCTTCAATAGCAACATGTGCAACTAAAAGCTTACGGTGTGGTCAACACAAGCACAAGGCATGCCAGGAAGCCTACGCGCGCAGTGTGTTTTGGGAAAGTGTGCTTGTGCATAGGTGCACCAGCATGCCTTGCATGTGTCGATAGTGTATGAGCGAGTTTGAGTTGATGACCTTCTGTTCTTTTGTGCGGTGTGAATGAGCATTTGCTTAAAGGTGCTGTTTGCAACTTCCTTTTACAAAACAAAAAATACAACAAAAAACCCTCACAGCTGGCTTATGTTACCCATACTTGACCTCCGAATTCGGGAGATGGGGGGGGGCGTGGTCGGGCGGGGGGGGTGGCGGCGTGGCTGGG
Organism: Nerophis lumbriciformis; assembly: GCF_033978685.3. Classification (NCBI taxonomy): domain Eukaryota; kingdom Metazoa; phylum Chordata; class Actinopteri; order Syngnathiformes; family Syngnathidae; genus Nerophis; species Nerophis lumbriciformis. Next base: position 6,416,137 of record NC_084566.2, read on the forward strand.
GGCCGGGGGCGTGGTTAAGAGGGAACAGGGGCGCCGCTAGGGATTTTGGGCCCCATGAAAAGAATCTTTACAGGGCCCCCAACGCAGTGTCATTATTTTTTCTGTATTATAATTTCATCATCATTAGGGGCCTCTCTGGGCCCCCCTCCATCATGGGCCCCTAGAATCCGTCTCCTTTACCCCCCCTTTTCGGCGCCCCTGAGAGGGTAGGAGTATATTTACAGCTAGAATTCACCAAAAGTCAAGTATTTCATATATATATATATATATATATATATATATATATATATATATATATATATATATATATATATTTTAGACTTAGACTTCCTTTTTATTGTCATTCAAATGTGAACTTTACAGCACAGATAAGAACGACATTTCGTTACATAAGCTCATGGTAGTGCAGGATAAAAAAGCAATAAGGTGCATATATAAATAAATAAATATATATAAATAATATATATGATATATATATATAATAAATAAATATATATAAATATATATAAATAAATAAATACATTACTGTACAGATAAATATATTGCACTTTTTCACATGCGTCCACGTTTATGGATGTATGTTATATTGTCTTTTTTATTCCAGCTAGTTAATCCTTTTTGGGGGGAGTTGAGGGGATAATTTAATTTATATATATATATATATATATATATATATATATATATATATATATATATATATATATATATATATATATATATATATATATATATAATTCACTGAAAGTCAAATACTTGACTTTCAGTGAATTCTAGCTATATATATATTTATTTTATTATATATATATATATATATATATATATATATATATATATATATATATATATATATATATATATATATATAAAAGAAATACTTGAATTTCAGTGTTCATTTATTTACACATGTACACACACATAACACTCATCTACTCATTGTTGTACTTGAAAGCCAGAAGCACAGCTTGCTGCTTACTAAAAAAAAAACAACAACACTTACCTTTCACTATTTGAGTAGCCTTTGTTCTGCCATTTGCGTACTGGCGAACGATCTCTGAATCCGGGAACATATCCTTCACGGATTTGTTGAAGACATCCGTAAATGAGAACGGGAAGTTGCTTCCAGCTATCAGCATAGCCATCTTTGTCTCGGCATAAGTTACACCCTCGGGTCTCCATTTAGTGAGGTGGCCCATAATACTGGGTTGGGACCTGTGCTGCGCTGCCGCCACCTTGTGCTTCGCTGTCCGTTCATGAGTGAGTATATCCGTTCGGCCACCGTGTTCAATGGAGAAGTCTGTTCTACAAAATTTACAGGCAACATACCCCTTCCCCTTCGAACTGCCCTGGATAAACTGAAATTCTTGTTTCCATTCGTTTTGGAACTTACAAGCGTATTTCTTCATCTTACTCGTCGTCAGCGTCGCCATGGCTGTATCTTCCTCATTCTTCTGCTTCGTCTCCTTGTTGTGTGCGCAGTTGTGCACTCTCTAAATGCCGTTGATGTTATGACGTGATTGGGCAGGCACGCTGTTTATATCGTGGGAAAGCGGATGTGAAAACAGGCTGTCGGCTCGTCACTCAGGTCCGCATAGAGCTGGAGGGGGCGTGGCCTCCAGCTCTGGCCGGAAATCGGGAGATTTTCGGGAGAATATTTGTCCCGGGAGGTTTTCGGGAGAGGCGCTGAAATTCGAGAGTCTCCGGGTTGGCAAGTATGATGTTACCATTAGTGTTTTAACACATTTGTATGACAATTGTCTGTATTTTACACAAATACAAAAAATGAAATGGTTGGTGTTTACGGCGTCAACACGTACGCGCAGGCAGTGGTGGGCCGTCAGGGCCTTCTCTGCTGGCCGAACATAACCAGAAATCATGATCATAATTAAAGAAAATTTATTTTTTTATTTACTTTCCCTAAATATCTAAAAGTATTAATATTCTCTTCATGTCATATTATGCTCGTTCCACTGCTGTTGTTTTTAGTTTTAGTTTGTATCCAATCAGAATTCAGCTAGCTTATGTTGCCATGCTGTACCAAATCTGCCGGAGGCCTTCAGAATCAACAATGTGGGTGTCCGTGCACTGTAAGTAAACGGACACATACGGTTGATAGACAGTTGCCATAGCCAATCAGATCACGAGTTGTTGTCAGTAAGGCCTTCTACATGGCCTCACGTAAACGTGACGTTTACCCGTCCTGTGGAGGGCTGGGGATGACTCTGTCTCATGTACGGCTGCGGCAGTCCTCTCTTGGGTTGTAATAATAAATTGAGTAATCGAACAGAAGTCAAAGTCTTTCGTTTCCTTTTCGATAGTGCTGGCATGTCTAAATGTAAAATTCAATCAAATATTACATTATTTTCACATGAAACGAATCTGGCTGTGAGCAGGATACTGTATGAACACATTTTGTTGTAAATTACACAAATTGTATTTACATTGAGGCTAATCAGAGTCACCCACCTCTTCTAAAGTTTTGCGTATCCTTGCAGCGACAATCTTTTCAAACAGCGTACAGCACTAATTTCCCCGAGTCAGTTTTGGCCATGCACTTTCATCTTCTTCTTCACCTTCCTTCTGACTCAACCATTTCTTTTTATTTTATTTCAGCCCCTGTGCAGTTCTCAGAGATACTGACAATCGCTCCGTTTTTCACTAGAATCACAAAGAAAAAGCACTTCCTACTGACTTGTGATCAGGCACAGCTTTTTTAATCTGATTTGCTTATTAATAAGGGGGCGGGGTGTGGGCATGCCACGCATATGTCTGCGGTCCATTTTAAGTTGACTGTGATGCTTGGATTTGTTCACGCGTACACTTTAATACAGCTGAATTTTTACTTGTGTCCAATTTGATTTGAACTTATGTCTTTTTTTAGTAGGAAATGCATGCAACTCTTAATACATGAGGCCCCTAACAAGCAAAGGAGTGCTTTGCACAAATAACTAATATTTTTTAAACTTATTCTCGTGTGGTACACTTCCTGTACTGTTACAATTATCTCATCACCGCTATTATTGCTGACTGAGCAGTTCACTGGTATTACATTAGTTCTGCTGCTGCTGTGTTGAGCAATTTTACTTGTCAACACATTGTGATCCAAAAAAATTGTGTCTTTCTTTTCGTGCACTGCAAATTATTATTACAGTGCTCACAGTAAGCAGATGCATATGACGAGTTTCCCTATTTCAGAAATAATAGCCTCTCGCCAGTTATTGCCTGTGTACAATTAATAGCTTAAAGTAATTTTGCGCATTTGCGCTCGCATAGTTAAAAGTCCAAAGGGAATAGGACGAAGCAGAGCCTATTTAATCTTACCACTGTCCCATAAGTATCTGATGATAGTATCCAACACTGGGCTTGAATAATTTATACTTTGTGAGCACCATTTGCTTTCTTCAACTGACCCATATTAGTGCAATGTTTACTTATAAGGTAAATAAAGGCCCCAGCTATAATAAAAACATTCACGGTATATTCACGGAATCTTCATATAAATATATTCATCATAACACATTTATATATTATAGCCAAATCCTGTGATATATCTCAGCCTAATGGTGAAGAAAGGTAACGATATTAACAAAAATGTAGTTTAATATGATGATAGAAAAGTATATCATAAAGGTCAGGGGTTCTCAAACTTTTTACTCCACCATAATGACCAACATTAAAAAACAGTAGCGTAGTAGGCCAAAGTATTCGATAAAAACAAGGCGGATGTTTTAATTTACAAGTATATTTAATATCTTTGGTCACTGTAACAATACACACAGTTTGAACAGTAACACTGTGTTTGAACATAGGAAAATAAAACACTGTAATTTAATCAAGTGATTCTTTGGCGCACCACTAGTTCGAACTGCTCCCACAGTGGAGTGTTTTAAGTCTCGTCTTAAGACCCACTTTTATTCTCTGGCTTTTAACACTACGTGAGTTGTGTGGTCCTCTCTTGTCCTCTGTGTTTTTAACATTTTGATTACTATTTACGGTTTTAATTGGTTTTACCCTTTAAAATCGTTTTTAATCATATTTATTTTATATTGGTTTTTTTTATATTGGTTTTATATGTATTTATTTTTTGTTTTTATTCAGTCATTGGTGGAGCTAAGGATAATATTTGAATATTGTTTTTAATATTGTTGTGCAGCACTTTGGAAACATTTTGTTGTTTAAATGTGCTATATAAATAAAGTGGATTGATAGTGGTACACATACTACTGTTTGAGAATAGTTAATAATAGTTTATTATGAATTATAAACATTATTATTAATGTTTTTAAGGTACTAATAAAAGTCGCAAAATGAAGTACAATCATTACCAGGGTGCATCAATGAGTTTCAAATGTACCATGTTTTATATTAAATATAAAACAAACAAATAAAAAGGGCCGTCTACTAGTCAGTGTTTGTATACATTGTCCAACTCGCCTTCACACTCCGAAGGAATCGAACCACAGCCCACATATTGACAAAATGAGCCCGCGGGACAACAAGCCCAAAGCCTGAGCTATCGGCTCATTGTCCAACACGACTCTTTCAGCGTACGTAAGGGAGTGCGTTTTACCAATGTTCTATCCCACAGCCAGAACTAGCTCGCATCCTTTACACTAATTGCCCACTAAAGTGACAGTGGAGTCCTTAGTGTGCAGTATTAGGCCTTAGAGCAGATTCAGTGTGAAAGTAGAGAGAAGTTTGCTCGTCATAAGTTTTTTTTTTTTTTTGCTACGCACACACTCACACAGTAGACACCAAGCCCAGGCACAAGACAGCTGAGCTAAGCTTTTTTACACACACACACACACACACACACACACACACACACACACACACACACACACACACACACACGCACACACAGCAAAAAATCAGGGTTCAAAAACAAGAAAAAAAAAATACAAAAATTAGGGGTATTTTACTTGAACTAAGCAAAATTATCTGTCAATAGAACAAGAACATTTGGCGTGTCAAGACTTTCCAAAACAAGTAAAATTAGCTAACCTCAATGAACCCCAAAATACCTTAAAAATAAGTATATTCTCACTAATAACAAGTGCACTTTTCTTTTTTTTCAATATGTTGAAAAATGTTCTGAAATTAAGTAATTACTGCCATTATCTTGACATAATGATATGCGCTTGGCATTACATTTCTTGAAACCAGCAAAGTTATACTAAAAAATAGTTTTTTTTTCTTAATGGAAAGGCAACAATACAAACGCTTGTTAATCTCAGGGTCTACTAGCCGCTCATGCAAGTCATATGGTCTAAAAAAACATTTTCCCATCGATAACATGACATTATTATTATTATTATATTATAACTGGGATTTATATAGCGCTTTTCTAAGTACCCAAAGTCGCTTTACATGTAGAACCCATCAATCATTCACACCTGGTGGTGGTAAGCTACTTTCATAGCCACAGCTGCCCTGGGGTAGACTGACGGAAGCGTGGCTGCAATTTGTGCCAACGGCCCCTCCGACCACCACCTATCATTCGTCATTCAATTCACCGGTGTGAGTGGCACCGGATGTAAAAGGGTAAAGTGTCCCGCCCAAGGACACTACAGCAGCGATTTTTGGATGGTAAGAGGCGGGGAGCGAACCTGCAACCCTCAGGTTTCTGGCACAGTTGCTCTACCCACTACGCCATGCCGCCCCCATCATCGCGCCAAGTGCGTGCTCTTTCAGTCATTAGTGCGCAAGGAATATATATATATATATATATATATATATATATATATATATATATATATTTGTGCATGAATTATTTTTGTTCAAAGTAGTTTGAAATGTCACATGTTAAATGTTTAAAATATTAACTGTCAGTTTACTGTAATGTGCCAAATGTACTACTATATGAGTACGTGTTTTCTATTGTTTCATTGAAAATAAAACAGCAAAGTCCATTTGGCCGTCATCTGTTTTAATTATGAGACACAATTGTGTCAAAGTCATGATTTTTTATTTCATGCTTGAAATAAGAAATGTTTACTTTGAAAAAGCAATGTTATACTTGTGAGTGTTGATGACACAGCTTTGCATCAGTTGATATTCTAGTTTCAAGCATGTTTTACTCAATATAGGTCATAAAATCTCAGCAACAAGCTGTAATATCTTACTGAGATAATTTAGGATCAAAACACTTAAAACAAGTAAAACACTCTGACATAAAATCTGCTTAGTGAGAAGAATTTGCTTATCAGACAGAAAATAAGCAAACATCACCCTTATTTGAGATATTGAATCTTACTTGCACACACACACACACACACACACACACACACACACACACACCTGCCATGGCTGTAATGTAATTATGTGTGGCACTGTTACCAGAAAGGCAGGGTGACCTGTCATAGTGCTAATGTGATTAGCAGTGTATGAATCACAATGAGAGAGCGACACAGACAGAGTGCCTCGGAGGAAAGGGGCCCCACGGTCACACTGGCAACGAAAACAAGGCAGCAGGTAAACACTCGTGGAATTGTCATTAGATCAATGCGATCATGGCTGGAGATCAACACTCGGGATGATAAATATTGATTGGATAGAACCACATTTATAGGTTGATACCAGACGAACACTGTTTCACATCATACAATTAAAACCCACTAAAACCCTCTAAGGCAGTGGTTCTTAATCTGGGTTCGATCGAACCCTAGGGGTTCGGTGAGTTGGGCTCAGGGGTTCGGCGGAGGTCAAGACACACCCGACTCATCGTGTAAATAAAAACTTCTCCCTATCGGCGTATTACGGATACGGCAACAGCAGAAGTCAGACTGATTTGCAGGTGTGTAATTTGTTGTGCGTTTATGCACTGTGTTGGTTTTGTTGTTTGAACAAGGTGATGTTCATGCACGGTTCATTTTGTGCACCAGTAAAAAAAACATGGTAACACTTTAGTATGGGGAACATATTCACCATTAATTAGTTGCTTATTAACATGCAAATTAGTTACATATTGGCTCTTAACTAGTCATTATTAAGTACTTATTAACAGTGTTGGGTTAGTTACTGAAAACCAGTAACTAGTTACAGTTACTAGTTACTTTATTTCAAAAGTAACTCAGTTACTAACTCAGTTACTTGCACCAAAAAGTAATGCGTTACTGTGAAAAGTAACTATTTAGTTACTTCTTCTACTTTTTTTTTTTAAAGCTCCCATAGCCTTCATTTCAGTACTGTTATTGCACTGGAGAATAATACAATGTGTTGATCAACTTGACATGCATTTGCATCACTGAACTCTGCTAAGCAATGTGCTCTACATACAACACACAAAGACAAAGATATGTTTCAAAGGGCCAATTTGTTTCAGGCCAGAACAAATTGACAAAACTATTTTAAATAGCTGCAACATAACATACATAAGTAACAAACAGCATAATAACACTAACACTAACACTAACCACGTTAAACCCAGATTCCGAACCAACAAAGGTCTTAACTCATTCTCCTTCTATGCCACATCAATGTGGAATGCACTCCCAACAGGTATAAAAGAAAGGGCATCTCTATACTCCTTCAAAACCGCACTAAAAGAACACCTCCAGGCAACTACAACCCTAAACTAACACCCTCCCTTCCACATAATACCTCTTCGGATTGTAAATAATCAAATGTAGATACTTTTTCTTATACTTTCTGATCTCTCTCTCTATGTCCACTACTTGCTGTACATATCCTACCAAGTCAGTCATACACTGTTTCAATGTCCATTTCTTTGATGACTGAAGTGTTGATACCAACCAAACCTAACCCCCTCCCACCCCCCCTCCATATCCCACACCCCGGATTGTAAATAATGTAAATAATTCAATGTATATACCCTGATGATTATCTTGTGTGATGACTGTATTATGATGTTAGTATATATTTGATAGTATATATCTGTATCATGAATCAATTTAAGTGGACCCCGACTTAAACAAGTTGAAAAACTTATTTGGGTGTTACCATTTAGTGGTCAATTGTACGGAATCTACTAATAAAAGTTTCAATCAATCAATCAATCAACAACATAGCTGTAAACCTGGATTCACCCAAGGAAGACACACGTGACATACACAGAGCCTAACCAGGCAGATTTGAATTGTTGATTTGGGCAGTAGACGGGATATTTGATCCAAGACACAACTTACATTTAACTAAAATGTTCTTTTCTTTGTGCTCGACAAAAGAAAAGAAGTGAGAATATCTCATACTTGCCAACACTCCCGAATTTCAGTGCCTCTCCCTGGGACAACCATTCTCCAAATTTCTCCCGATTTCCAGCCGGACTTAAGGCACGCCCCCTCCCGGTCCGTGCGGATCTGAGTGGGGACAGCCTGTCGTCACGTCCGCTTGGCCAACCAAAAAGTAACCACAGACCACTATACCGTATAGTCGTATAGTGTTCTGTGGTTACTTTTTGGTTGGCCAACGGTTTACGTTGTATTGCGCACCCCCCTCCCCTCCCCTCCCCACATCCCCAGACACACACACACACACACACACACACAGAGCGCAGAGGAAGAATCAGAAGCATGTCATTGCTTCGCTGCGATATAACACAATCAGATCCTCAGTTTCTAGCCGATACTACATAAAAGATAACGTAAAATAACGCAGTATCGCATCATGTAGTAACGGTAACTGAGTTACTGAATATAAAAAATAACGCGTTAGATTACTAGTTACCGCCGAAACTAACGGCGTTACAGTAACGCGTTACTTTGTAACGCGTTAGTCCCAACACTGCTTATTAATGCCTTATTCGGCATGGCCTTATTATAACCCTAACCCTCTAACCCTGGCCCTAACCCTCTAACCCTAACCCTGACCAAATAACTCTAAATTAAGTCTTTGTTACTTAGAATATGTTCCCCATATTGGCCGGGGGCTGGCCTCGCCGCGCTCTCCGGGGGTGGGAGGTGGGCTCGTGGGGGCCCGGTTGCCGGTGGGGCGGGGGCGGTCTTCCCGTCCGGTTGCGGGGAGTCTCTGGGTCCCTCGGGCGGGGCGTCTCGCCTTTCTGCCCGTGTGGGGTGTGGTCTCTCGCTGGCTTGGGGTCTGGCTGTCCCCTGCTTTTCTCGTGCCCTGTCCTCTGCCGGGTGCGTCTGTCTGCGGCCTGCTGCTGGCCCTTGTGGGCGGTACGGTGGGTCGGGCTCTGGGGTTCCTGTCGCTGGCCGGCTTGGCTGCGTGGGGGCGGTGGTCCCTGGTTCCCTGGGCACCACGCCTCCTGTTTGTGGGTTGGGCTCTCGGGGGTGATGGGGCCGTGCTCTGGCTCCCACGCACTCTGGGAGTCGAATGTATTGTACATGCAAATTCACATATGCTCACATACGTACATAGGTACCTACGCTCCCACATACATACACAAATACAGTACATATTTACCTACCTAATGTTCGTACATCCACACGCACATTCAATATACAAACATACACATACACATACTGTACATATACATTCACTGTACAAACACATATACACATTCTGTACATATACAAGTACATATGCATACTTACACTCATGCACATAATCACGTTTCATCAAACATATATTAACGTTGTTGCCCTAGGGTAAACTGGGTGTAACACATGGCACACTGACAAAGCTTAACCTATTGTGACTATAACAATCTACAAGGTTAATGTAGGTTGCTTCTCTTTCTCCCCCTCCATTTTTCTGCATTCTTTCGTATCTCAAGTTATCATTACGTATATGTATTGTTGCATTTAAACAACTGTATTGTTGATAATAAGGGTAAATTATTGGTATTGTTCATTATCAATAGCGCTATTTCTATTGGTATTTGTATTGATCCATTTGTAGTGTAATTATGCTCATTGTCATTTCTGTATTATTTTTTATTTTTCGCTAACTGCTTATTTGCTATTACTTTTACCATCATATTTGTACATGTCATATTTGCTGATGTTGCTCTATTGTTGTTGTTGTTGTTGTTTGCTGTTGTTGTTTTTGTCTCTCTGTCTAATCCCCCTCTTGCCCCCACAATTTCCCCCTCTGTCTTCTTTTTCTCTTTCTATCCCCTCCTGCTCCGGCCCGGCTGCACTAAATGATAATATAAATACATTTAATAAAGTCAAATACAAATAAGGCAACAAGAGAAGTATCCTACACTTCTCTTTTGTAAAGTAAATCTGAACAGCCGACATGGGCATCTACATCAACTATATGATTTGCCTGAGAAGCTGGACAGGACACCAAAAAAAAATAAATAAAATAAAATAAAAAAAAAAAAAAAATTGAATATGTTCCCCATACTAAAGTGTTACTAAAAACATATAACTTTGTCTTGTATTTGAAAAAAAACATTTTATTTTTCACTAAAGAAGGGTTCGGTGAATGTGCATATGAAACTGGTGGGGTTCGGTACCTCCAACAAGGTTAAGAACCACTGCTCTAAGACGTGAGCCTAAAATTTGGTGTAAAGCACTGTCAGTGAGTTTTCCACTTCCTTGCTTCGATGTAGAAAGATGGCACCAACAAGCACCTGCTTACTCTTTGTGGTCAATAAGAGTACTACTGCTCCTCTCTGTATGTTTTCTTTGTATTCTATTTTCTGTTTCGCAAGAATAATGATGTCCATCCATCCATCCATCCATCCATTTTTATCCGCTTATCTGAGGTCGGGACGCGGGGGCAGCAGCCTAAGCAGAGAAGCCCAGACCTCCCTCTCCCCAGCCACTTCGTTCAGCTCCTCCCGGGGGATCCCGAGGCGTTCCCAGGCCAGCCGGCAGACATAGTCTTCCCAACGTGTCCTGGGCCTTCCCCGTGGCCTCCTACCGGTCGGACGTATCCTAAACACCTCCCTCGGGAGGCGTTCGGGTGGCATCCTGACCAGATGCCCAGACCACCTCTTCTGGCTCAATACATTACACAAGCTGTACAAAGTCGTTGTTTAATGTTTTCTGCAAACTAAACATTATATTGGCAACATGCTGAAAGAAATGGTCACAAATCTCAGTGCACTGCATTGCACTACGGGCCTGATCTACTAATGGTCTGTGTGTATTAAAACACGAGCAAACTTGATAGCGCACACAAAGTTGATCTACTTTTTCATATTAGAGAGCGCAATCCATTGACCGTTTCTGCCTTCATGATTATGCAGAATGTGTGCTGATCATTGGAGAGTTGAGAGACAGTTGCGATAGCCAATCAGATCACAAGTTATTGACAGTAGCCTATCTAGGTAGCCTGATGTTAACGAGACTGTGGTTGGATACTCACTTGTCATTTAAAGTGAGTATCATACTTGCCAACCCTCCCGGATTTTCCGGGAGACTCCCGAAATTCAGCGCCTCTCCCGAAAACCTCCCGGGTCAAATTTTCTCCCGAAATTTAGGCGGAGCTGGAGGCCACGCCCCCTCCAGCTCCATGCGGACCTGAGTCCGCTTTCCCACAATATAAACAGCGTGCCTGCCCAATCACATTATAACTGTAGAATAATCGAGGGCGAGTTCTTGGTTTCTTATGTGGGTTTATTGTTAGGCAGTTTCATTAACGTCCTCCCAGCGCGGTAACAACACACAACAACAGCAGTCACGTTTTCGTCTACCGTAAAGCAGTTTGTCTGCCGTAAACAGCAATGTTGTGACACTCTTACACAGGACAATACTGCCATCTACTGTACATGCATAAGTGACAATAACATCTACGGCTTTTAGAGAGTGCAGTGCACAACTGCGCGCACAACAAGGAGACGAAGCAGAGGAACGAGGAAGATACAGCTGTGGCAACGCCGACAACGAGTAAGATGAAGAAATACGCTTGTAAGTTCCAAGCTGCAGCTGCGATTGGACCTGGATAGCCTCCGGGAAGAAGTAGTGGACTACCAAGTGCTTGGCAGTGAAAATCTTCCTCAGGAAGCAAAGATTGACCGGTTTTGGGCCATGCTAGGGAGAGATGGAAGATTCCAGACTCTAGTGCATTTGATGAAAGCACTTTTGTGCGTGCCACACAGCAATGCATCATCAGAGAGGGTGTTCAGCATGGTTAGAAAAATAGTGACAAAGAATAGAACAAGGATGGACAATTCAACCCTTAACTCAACAATGAGTAGATGAGTGTTATGTGTGTGTATATGTGTAAATAAATGAACACTGAAATTCAAGTATTTCTTTTATATATATATATATATATATATATATATATATATATGAAAAACTTGACTTGGTGAATTCTAGCTGTAAATATACTCCTCCCCTCTTAGCCACGCCCCCAACCACGCCCCCCCCCCCCCCCCCCCCCCCCCCCCAACTCCCGAAATCGGAGGTCTTAAGGTTATCAAGTATGGTGAGTATCCATTCACAAGTTGCAACTTAGCAGGATGCAGGAAGTGTTGCGCCGTAGCCATACCGGGATAGCAGAGAAGGAGAACAAAACGTTGATTATGTGGCAGATATATATTTGCAAGGCCGTTTTCAAGAAGGATATTTAAAGAGAAACTACATCTTGTGAGACGACGTCGGCCAACCCTGGAAGCTGGCTCAGCAGTTCTGGGGAAGAAATGTTCGCCATTTCCACTCCAATAAGCCGACACCGAGGGGTACCATTGGTTTATACTGTGTCGAATAGGTCCTACTAATTGTGAGTTCAAATATTTTATTTTTTCACTTTTAATATGTTTTTTGCCATTTTAATTTTGACAGTACCACATAAGATATGTTTTAATTGCTGATGCGTTTTAATTGATTTTTACCCGTGTTTCTGTAGAGTATTTCTCCAGCAATGGTCATGTGGTGACATAAATGATGATATTTTGAGAGGTAATTCGGACATCACTGAAGGCCTAGGTGGGAAACGTACGGCCCGCAACTGAAATACTGTGCATCCGGAAAGTATTTACAGTGCTTCACTTTTTCCACGTTATGTTGCAGCCTTATTCCAAAATGGAATAATTTTAATTTCTGTCCTCAATATTCTACAGACAATACCCCATAATGACGATGTGAAGTTTTTTTTTAGTTTTTTTTTAACTTTGCACATTTATTAAAAGTAAAACACTAAAGAATTCACATGTCAATCAATTATATTTTATATAGCGCTTTTCTCTAGTGACTCAAAGCGCTTTACATAGTGAAACCCAATATCTAAGTTACATTTAAACCAGTGTGGGTGGCACTGAGAGCAGGTGGGTAAAGTGTCTTGCCCAAGGACACAACGGCAGTGACTCGGATGGCGGAAGTGGGGATCGAACCTGCAACCCTCGAGTTGCTGGCACGGCCACTCTACCAACCGAGCTATACCGCCCCGACATGTACATAAATATTAACAGCCTTTGCTCAATACTTTGTTGATGCACCTTTGGCAGCAGTTACAACCTCAAGGGTGTATTTGGTTTATGACAACAAATATATCTTAATTTATATTATACTAAAGAAAATTATACAATTGCAAAGCATCCATTGGTTCCAATTATAAACACATTTGTCACTTAAGAACTGGACAGAAGAGAAAGAAGAATGAGTAGGTCTGTGTAGAATTGGGCGATATGGCATTAAATCTTGTCACGATAAATATTGCAGCCTCCTGCGATAACGAAACGTCACAATATTGTATTTGGTAAATGATAATAAACCATTTCAAATTGGGTTACGCAGGATCCTAATTTGGTTGCTGTCATATGTGGTAACATATTTCATCACAGCAGGTTGTATTATTTTCTCGAAACTATTATTAACTTGATGATTTACTGCTAATATCTGGTTTCTTAATGTTGTACATGGTTCAATCTATACCTCTGTTAAAATGTAATAAACACTTATTGTTCTGTTGTTTGGATACTTCACATTATTTTTGGATGATACTACAGATTTGGGTATCGGTCCAACACCAAGTAGTTACAGAGGCATTATTGGTCATATCAATGATGATACTTCAAATGTTTAAGATTATTGTATGATTAATTTTTTGGATCACAATTAAAATCAGACAAATACACAGAATTAAGGTGTAACAATATCAATTAAATTGTCAAATTATTTCCTTATTCCCTATTATTACATACAGTATTTTAAGCACAAATAAAGTCAATAGAGTAATGCAAAATAACTAAATATTGGCTGATATAAATCCTTTGTTCTTTGCCCTTAAAGCTGTCATGCGCTCACTGAATCTCGTAAGTTTTTAAATAATATAAATCACAACAAAATATTGATATAATCAGTGTCGTATCAATGATATACAGATACTAAACTTGGTATTGTTAGTGTCACTTTGTATCGAATCGCCCGTTTAAATTCAAGATCTCTAGCTTAGCCGTTAGCATGGCTTTTTTTCTTAATTCCTACAGTGTGTGTAGCATGTTTAGCTATTTCTCGTCCTCCAGTGATTATTGTACTTGTAAGAAACTTTATTTGCTGCCATGGAGGCAAAAGGAGTGGCCGTTAGCAAGAATGCTACATTGTCACATAGTCATTTGCTTGTCACTGTCAAAGTTGCAAGACACAGCTAGAATGTGTCAACATGCATAATAATGATGAAATTAAAGTATTACAAGCTCTAGTATCAACCAAATGTCTATCATGTATATCATATACTGTCCAGGTTGCGCAATCCTAGGTTTGTTACATCTACAGAACACTGCACTTCATATTATTGTTAAAGCTAGTTTCAAACTCTATTAACTTTACTTTAAGGGTGCGCTTAAATGGGAGCCGCTCCTTCCTACACATTTTCAGGCATGCAGAATTTTGAAGTAATTCAATTTAAGCTTGTATGTATGATCAAAATAAACTAAACTTTAACCAGGATGGCACAAAAGACAGGACATCACAGCAAAAACACATGAAAACACACGCACGTCACACTTCACTGTGCACTGTACAAAAATATTTTATTTTTTACAAATCAATCCAAAGATAGTCTGACGTGCAGCATTTCTGTTGTACTTTCATATATTGCAGTTCTGCTACTTTTACGTAGTACCTTGAACATGTTTACAGTCATACAGCAGCATACACTTCACTTTTACAGGAAAGTTTTGTATGTCATGATCCTTCAAGGCTATTTTGTTTTTGTTATAAACTTCTTGTGTTCTGTGTCTTTTCCTGCCTCCACCACCAGTCTCTGATTGGCCCTCTAGACACACCTGTTGCTGGTTGCCAATCAGGCTGCTATATATGCCAGCCCTTATGTTTTTAGTGTGCTTGTGGTCTGTTTCACTTTCTTCCTGCATAGCTTTCCTATGCTTCTGGTGCACTTCCCAGCTGCACTATAGCTTTTTGCTTTGTCATTGAATATACTTTTTGAATTGAATTGAATTTTGAATTGAATTATATTTATATAACGCTTTTCTCTAGTGACTCAAAGCGCTTTTCCATAGTGCGGGGGTCGGCAACCCGCGGTTCTAGAGCCGCATGCGGCTCTTTAGCGTCGCCCTAGTGGCTCTCTGGAGCTTTTTCAAAAATGTATGGAAAAAGATTTGGGGGAAAAAATATTTTTTTTGTTTTAGTATGGTTTCCGTAGGAGGACAAACATGACACAAACCTCCCTAATTGTTATAAATCACACCATCCATCCATCCATCTTCTTCCGCTTATCCGAGGTCGGGTCGCGGGGGCAGCAGCTTAAGCAGGGAAGCCCAGACTTCCCTCTCCCCAGCCACTTCGTCCAGCTCTTCCTGTGGGACCCCGAGGCGTTCCCAGGCCAGCCGGGAGACATAGTCTTCCCAACGTGTCCTGGGTCTTCCCCGCGGCCTCCTACCGGTGGGACGTGCCCTAAACACCTCCCTAGGGAGGCGTTCGCGTGGCATCCTGACCAGATGCCCGAACCACCTCATCTGGCTCCTCTCGATGTGGAGGAGCAGCGGCTTTACTTTGAGCTCCCCCCGAATGACAGAGCTTCTCACCCTATCTCTAAGGGAGAGCCCCGCCACCCGGCGGAGGAAACTCATTTCGGCCGCTTGTACCCGTGATCTTGTCCTTTCGGTCATAACCCAAAGCTCATGACCATAGGTGAGGATGGGAACGTAGATCGACCGGTAAATTGAGAGCTTTGCCTTCCGGCTCAGCTCCTTCTTCACCACAACGGATCGATACAGCGTCCGCATTACTGAAGACGCCGCACCGATCCGCCTGTCGATCTCACGATCCACTCTTCCCCCACTTGTGAACAAGACTCCGAGGTACTTGAACTCCTCCACTTGGGGCAAGATCTCCTCCCCAACCCGGAGATGGCACTCCACCCTTTTCCGGGCGAGAACCATGGACTCGGACTTGGAGGTGCTGATTCTCATCCCAGTCGCTTCACACTCAGCTGCGAACCGATCCAGTGAGAGCTGAAGATCCTGGCCAGATGAAGCCATCAGGACCACATCATCTGCAAAAAGCAGAGACCTAATCCTGCAGCCACCAAACCAGATCCCCTCAACGCCTTGACTGCGCCTAGAATTCTGTCCATAAAAGTTATGAAATCACACTGTTTATATTAAACATGCTTCACTGATTCGAGTATTTGGCAAACGCCATTTTGTCCTACTAATTTTGGCGGTCCTTGAACTCACCGTAATTTGTTTTCATGTACAACTTTCTCTGACTTTCCAGGACGTGTTTTATGCCACTTCTTTTTCTGTCTCATTTTGTCCACCAACCTTTCAATGTTGTGCATGAATGCACAAAGGTGAGTTTTGTTGATGTTATTGACTTGTGTGGAGTGTTAATCAGACATATTTGGTCACTGCAAGTTAATCGATGCTAACATGCTATTTAGGCTAGCTATATGTACATATTGCATCATTATGCCTCATTTGTAGGTATATTTGAGGTCATTTAGTTTCCTTTGAGTCCTCTTAATTCAATTTATATCTCATGACACACTATCTGTATGTAAAATGGCTTTTCATTTTTTGCGGCTCCAGACAGATTTGTTTTTGTATTTTTGGTCCAATATGGCTCTTTCAGGGATTGCCGACCCCTGACATAGTGAAAAGCGGAAGCGGGGATCGAACCTGCAACCCTCAAGTTGCTGGCACGGCCACTCTACCAACCGAGCTATACCGCCCCACTTTTATCTGCACGTCGTCTGCTATCTGCGGTTCACGTCGCAAGCAACGCTCACCTGAGCCTGACAGTGCCCACAAATTGAGCTGAACCGCTTAATTATTTAGACACGTCATTGTTTAGAACTACAACAATGTGGAACACCTACAAACCTCAATCATTCTTGTTCCCAATAGGTGTTCAGACGACAAGTCACCTTAGGAAGTAGCTTGTAAAATTAACATAATAATTTATTGTTAATTATCAATCCATCAAATCTGTTAAAAGCTGACTTTGTGTTGCAGCAGTGTTTGCCAGCCAAATATTGTAGAATAAAAGACCAGATTTGATCTTTGAAGCTAAAACAATGTTAAAATTTTAGAGAGTATTCTGGGTTTCATTTCATGTACACACTCTAAAGTCATCTGTTGCAATTCATTTAGTCATGGCCACGCCTCCTTTCGTTCATCTTTATCCCTGCTGTGAGGTAGAGGAGCTGCAGCTCCATCCTCGTCTGTACGCTTACAGTCTGGACAGGAAAGAAACTTCATGAATTGTGACACCAAATGAATGGACAGTAAATTCCAATTAGATTCCGACATGCAACTTACAGGAGGCAGGCTGTTGATCTTCCTCATCATCACACCGCCGTCAGAGTCGTTATAGACATTGTTGTCCTGAGCGGGGTCATCTTCTAGCAGGTACAGTTCTCCGGCATGGATGTCTGACATGTTGGCCTTTACGTAAAAGGAGATTGACGCTTGTCGCAAATGGCAACGACACAAGACATATGACCAGCTTTTAGAAAGATGGAGCTCCTGTCGTCTGATTATGGAGTGGAACCTCACGACTTGAGCACACCAAAAGGTCATGCAGTTCGGACAGAATTTAGAGGGTGGCGGGAGAAATATGCACCTGAAGTCATATAATAAGACTTCTTATGTTAAAATGTTACTTAAAACATTACATGAGCGTTTATTAAAAGGGGTCGTATACCGGTACTTTTTTTCTACATTTAAAAATACTTCCTCGTGGTCCATATAACATGTAATGGTGGTTCGTTGGCAAGGTTTTGCATAAATGATGTTTAACAATCCATCTTCAAACTGCTTTCTGACCGTCTCTTCAAGATGCGGTTTTATTCACGTGCCTCCACTTTGACTGCGTCTTTTCCCCACCAGCCATGCTGTAGTTTTTAGCGCTTCCATATGGACTGGAATCTACTGGTTTTCCCGATACCAATATTTTGGTACCAGTGCCAAAATGTATTTCGATACTTTTCTGAATAAAGGGGACTACAAAAATGGAACTATTGGCTTTATTTTAACAACAAATCTTACGGTACATTAAACATATGTTTCTTATTGCAATCCAAGAACAACTTTGGCCTTAAATAAAATAGTGAACATATGAGACAACTTGTCTTTCAGTGGTATGTAAGCAAACAAAGGCTTCTAATTTCTATTTTATTTTATTTTTTAAATTTTATTTTTTATTTAATTTTTTATTTTATTTCATTTTTTTTTAATCTTATTATTTATTTGTGTGTGGCGTCGCGCGGGTCTCACTTCCTGTTGGATGGGGTCCGTGCCCGTGTGGCCCGACCTTGCGCTGTGGGGTCTCTGTTGGTGACTTGGTGTGGTGGCGGCGCAGCCCCCGTGTCTGGTCTGGATGCTGTGTCCCGGTTGTTTGGGCGGTGGTGTGTTTGTGCGGGTTTGGGTTGGGGTGGGGGGCCTTTTGGTTGGGGGGGTTGTTGGTGTCTCTTGTTTGCGTGTTGGCGTTCGGGCTGACCGGCGGGCTGGCGCCGGCTGGTCTCCGTGGCCCTGGTGGCGTGTGGTTGCTGGTCGCAGTTTTTCTTTGATCGCTTTAATTTGATTGGCTGGTGCTGGCTGTCTGGGGTTATTGCGGCTGCTGTTTCTGCTGCCGTTTGTTTGTGGTGTGGGCGCCCGTGGCTGCTGGGTCTGGTGCAGGGGTGTGGCTGATGTTGAGACTGGTGGCAGCGCGCGCGCGTGATGGCTGTCGGGGCTGACGAACTGTGTATATGTATGTATATGTGTGTGTATGTATGTATGTTTATATATGTGTATGTGTACATATGTGTATGTATATGTATATATGTGTATGTGTGGGTATGTATACGTGTATGTGTGTATGTGTATGTGTATGTGTGTATGTATGTATGTATGTATATTTCTGGGGGTACGCTCTGGGCCTGCCTGTCAGACGGGGGTCGACGCCTCAGGCTACTGCATCCGAACTGCGTGTCTGGAGCTCCTGGGTCCCGCTGTCCATCCCTTCCGGGTGCCCGTCTTGGTTGGGGCCTGTTGGGCCTAGTCCCTGCGTCTATTGTGGTAGCTTGGTGCTGCAAGGTATTCCGAGGTGCTGCGAGTCGGCCAGTTGCTGGGGTAGTGACCTTGTTTGTCAGCATGTCTGTGATCTTCTTTTAATTCTTTTTTTTTTTTTTTTTTTTTTTTTTTTTTTTAATTAATTAATTAATTAATTAATTAATTTATTTATTTTTAAAATATATTTTATTAATATTATTTTTTAATTTTTCCCCTCCCTCAGGGGGGGGGCTCGGCGGGGCGGTTGCTGGTTGTTCCATCTCCATCGTTGGGGTCCCTGCGGGTGGGGTGGGTGGTTCCCGTGGCCCTGTGCCTGGGTGGTCCTGCGGCGGCCGGTTTGGGTGGGGTGGCCGGGGGCTGGCCTCGCCGCGCTCTCCGGGGGTGGGGGGTGGGCTCGTGGGGGCCCGGTTGCCGGTGGGGCGGGGGCGGTCTTCCCGTCCGGTTGCGGGGAGTCTCTGGGTCCTTCGGGCGGGGCGTCTCGCCTTTCTGCCCGTGTGGGGTGTGGTCTCTCGCTGGCTTGGGGTCTGGCTGTCCCCTGCTTTTCTCGTGCCCTGTCCTCCGCCGGGTGCGTCTGTCTGCGGCCTGCTGCTGGCCCTTGTGGGCGGTACGGTGGGTCGGGCTCTGGGGTTCCTGTCGCTGGCCGGCTTGGCTGCGTGGGGGCGGTGGTCCCTGGTTCCCTGGGCACCACGCCTCCTGTTTGTCGGTTGGGCTCTCGGGGGTGATGGGGCCGTGCTCTGGCTCCCACGCACTCTGGGAGTCGAATGTATTGTACATGCAAATTCACGTATGCTCACATACGTACATAGGTACCTACGCTCCCACATACATACACAAATACAGTACATATTTACCTACCTAATGTTCGTACATCCACACGCACATTCAATATACAAACATACACATACACATACTGTACATATACATTCACTGTACAAACACATATACACATTCTGTACATATACATTCAATGTACAAACACATACACACATTCTGTACATATACAAGTACATATGCATACTTACACTCATGCACATAATCACGTTTCATCAAACATATATTAACGTTGTTGCCCTAGGGTAAACTGGGTGTAACACATGGCACACTGACAAAGCTTAACCTATTGTGACTATAACAATCTACAAGGTTAATGTAGGTTGCTTCTCTTTCTCCCCCTCCATTTTTCTGCATTCTTTCGTATCTCAAGTTATCATTACGTATATGTATTGTTGCATTTAAACAACTGTATTGTTGATAATAAAGGTAAATTATTGGTATTGTTCATTATCAATAGCGCTATTTCTATTGGTATTTGTATTGATCCATTTGTAGTGTAATAATGCTCATTGTCATTTCTGTATTATTTTTTATTTTTCGCTAACTGCTTATTTGCTATTACTTTTACCATCATATTTGTACATGTCATATTTGCTGATGTTGCTCTATTGTTGTTGTTGTTGTTGTTTGCTGTTGTTGTTTTTGTCTCTCTGTCTAATCCCCCTCTTGTCCCCACAATTTCCCCCTCTGTCTTCTTTTTTTTTCTCTTTCTATCCCCTCCTGCTCCGGCCCGGCTGCACTAAATGATAATATAAATACATTTAATAAAGTCAAATACAAATAAGGCAACAAGAGAAGTATCCTACACTTCTCTTTTGTAAAGTAAATCTGAACAGCCGACATGGGCATCTACATCAACTATATGATTTGCCTGAGAAGCTGGACAGGACATAAAAAAAAAAAATTAAAAAAAAAAAATAATAATAATAATAATTTGTCTGCTGACATATGCAGTAACATATTGTGTCATTTCTCATTCTATTATTTTGTCAAAATTATAAAGGCGAAGCTGTAAAAATGTATTATTAATCTACTTGTTCATTTACTGTTAATATCTGCTTACTTTCTCTTTAAACATGTTCCATCTACACTTCTGTTAAAATGTAATAATGACTTATTCTTCTGTTTGGATACTTTACATTAGTTTTGGATGATACCACAAATATAGGTACCGTATTTTTCGGAGTATAAGTAGCACCGGAGTATAAGTCGCACCCGCCGAAAATGCATCATAAAGAAGGAAAAAAACATATATAAATCGCACTGGAGCCCGGCCAAACTATGAAAAAAACTGTGACTTATAGTCCGAAAAATACGGTATCAATTTGATATCAAGTAGTTACAGGATCATACATTGGTCATATTCAAAGTCCTCATGTGTCATGAGTTTAGAAACATAATATGAATTTTTTAAAAAGGAATGAAGATTTTGTGACGATGAAAAATATTGATACAATCATAGTAGAGTGGCCGTGCCAGCAATCGGAGGGTTGTTGGTTACTGGGGTTCAATCCCCACCTTCTACCATCCTAGTCACGTCCGTTGTGTCCTTGGGCAAGACACTTCACCCCTTGCTCCTGATGGCTGCTGGTTAGCGCCTTGCATGGCAGCTCCCGCCATCAGTGTGTGAATGTGTGTGTGAATGGGTGAATGTGGAAATACTGTCAAAGCGCTTTGAGTACCTTGAAGGTAGAAAAGCGCTATACAAGTATAACCCATTTATCATTTATTTATTAGTATCAACTAGATACGCTATTGTACTTGGTATCATTACAGTGGATGTTAGGTGTAGATCCACCCATGGCATTTATTTACATTCAGGAGTGCTAGCTTTTGTTAGCGGTGACGCCGGTGAGCTTTTGTATCCTCCTGATACTTGTATTACTTTATCTGTCGCCATGGAGGCGAGGATTAGTGATTTAGAAGTAGCTAAAACACTGCCGGCTGCAGATGGATGTTAGCTGCTAGCTGGCTAGCCATGTCTTAAAGCACCTCTTCCTGAGGGCGTTTCAGTGTTATAACTTCACCTTTATCTTTAGTTTTTAAGCCAAAATGTGTCCATTCTCCCTTTTCTGTCTACACACCTTGTCTGCTGGTAAGTACTACGTGATTGTGCGCTGCCGAACATGCTCCTCTGCTCGTAAAACCAGCAATGTCACGACGGCGCACCGTCATGCCCGTTAAAAAAAAAAAAGGGGGAGAACCGGTACTTTTCAAACAATAATAACTAATCAAACTGATTAGATGATGGCATTGATGGCATTCATGGCTGTCTTGTACACACGTAGTGTACACAAAAGCAGTCTCCGAGAAGCTACAAACAACTTCCAGTCATTCTATTTATACATTTAATGATAGCTCACTTTGGTAGCTAAACTTTATCATTCGCTGACAAAAAACATAGCTAATGAGAGTGTGTGTGTGTGTGTGTGTGTGTGTTCCATGGGCCATAGCTTACATGTTACACGGGGTACATTGATTGCCGCACTTTTCAAAGTTACAAGAAAGCTGCATAATCTTTGCAACTTAAATGTTCCACTCTATTTGAACAGTGAGCCAGTCCTGGCTCACATGAGAGTAAGCCGTGCCTACCCTGGGCTGGAAGCTCTTTATTTAATTTTTGTTTTAATATCCGAGCAGCTAAAAATAAGATGATTATTAATCAAAACAAAGGAACGTTGACTAAGACGATAAAACAAGTAACTGACGTGTTAGTAAAGAAGTTGACAGAAACTAAATCCAATCATAATTAATTTCGTTTTGTGGATGTGTGTAACAAATTAGGAATATAACCAATCGCAGCTCTTAAATGGCGTACATTGAAAGAGGGGTGGGGGTTAGCTATGTGCAAGAGCCAATCAGATGCTTTTCCTTGCGGGATAAGGAAGTCACAGCCAAAACTAATGTGTGTTGCTTAAACATGTAATATTTGTACACCAGGGAGATAGTGAACAGGACATTTCATTGTTACTGCTATCATGCCATAAACAGGCGAGTCATCGATTCTGACATCGACACAACTGTAAGTCAAATCTATTATTTGCTGCTATCAGTGTTGCGCCAAAAACATATTGTGTGTCAAAAATGTATTCCCGCCACCGCGCCACGAAAGTGCGTACTGCTTTCAGGCTTCTTCTGTCAACAACTGATTACTAACTGCTTGTGGGACAATCACTTATAATTGTTGTTATCGCAAGGATATGTGTTTGAAATTATTTAAGCCTTTATTATGTCTGAAAAATGACAGAGTTGGCCATTTCTATGTTATTAATGAAATTGTAAAGCACTGTTGTTATTGATCTGATGTTCATGTGCTAAAACCTATTCTTTTGTTTAGATGCTGCATACAACAACTAATGCACTTGTTTGGATATATTTATTCAAGAGAATGAAATATATGATTATGAAGTACATATAGTGTAATGTTTTTGTGTTGAAGTACCCTTTAAAAATCTAAAATCAACATTAAACGACATCTTTGTGATTCCAAATAATACTTTGATATTGACACAGATGTAATGTGTCAATGTCAAAATATTACTTTGAATTCTTTTTTGGCAACCAAGAATACATTGATGTAAAGAATACATCCAAAACATTTGATCAATATTAATTATGTGCATGAACAAAGAGCAGTGGGATAAAAAAAAGTATATCCTATCCTTTCCTAATATTGTATGTAGCTTTTAAACAAGAAAGAGGTTTTAGCACATTGGATCTACAACCGATATGGCAAACTCTTAAATTTTTTGAACACGATAAAAGGCCTAAATCATTTTAAACACTTATCATTATGATAACCACAAATAGAAAATGTTTGTCTTACATGTAAAAATTATTTGTGGACGGACAAAGGCCAGATATAAAGCTTTAACAAGTATGCGGGAATACATTTTTCTGCAGCCGGGTCTGTAGTGAGCGCTTACCTGATATGTTTTGGGGTCAAAGCCTACCCACAGAGTGAATCTGTAGTCCCAAGAGCGCAGAGAGTAACCCATGACCTTTATGTCCATCAGGTTAGGGAGGTCAGAGTCCTCCTAATAAAAAATATCAACGCATTAGACACAGGCAAAAATCGATTGATACAAACTTGATTTGTGAGTATGTTTTGATCATTTCAAGTTTGAGTCTACTGCTTGTATTGTGCACAGTTGGAATTGTAAACATTTTATTAAATTAGAATTTTAAGTTAACACAAACTCGATGCAATAACTTTTTTGTGTCAACAGTATTTTAGGGGTACCCGATTAAATTAATGCGAATTGCAGAGTGTGTGTACAGTTAAATACTCTTCTGATGGCAGTGCGTCACAAGAAAAGGAAAATGAAAGTAAAACTGGACGTTGAAATTTGATGCTCAGAAAGTGGAGAAATTAACATTGGCTTCATTCACGGTCTAAGATGCACTAAAATGACAGCCATCGTTCAGGATAAAGATGGTATTCTTGAATATGTGAAAACCTTGCTGGTTATCTTATTGAGACTTTCTTCCCCCAATCTCTCCCTTCTTTGCAACACGTCTTACCAGTGTGCAATACAACCAAAGGACTAAAAGCAAAGAGTTTTATTTTCTATTACGGTTTAAATTAATATGTTGGATCTTTTTGTTACTTTATTGCATAGGCCATTCATGTGTTCTGTGTAGAGTGCCAGTGACTTATTTGCTAATTTAGCTGTAATTTAAATACAAGTTCAGAATTATATCACCATTGTAGAAATAGATAGATAGATAGTACTTTATTGATTCTTTCAGGAGAGTTCCCTCAGGGAGATGTGCCGAGGGACCACCTGTACAGGAACACTTTGAACTGCGGTAGCAAATACCCTAACAAATAAATGCTAGACAGGTGTAAAGTGGGAATACAAGTCTGGTAAATTATCTTAAAAGTCAGTGTGTGCACTGTGCATAACACAATCCTGTTGACTAGTATTACCCATTTTGGTAGCATTAACCTTCCGCCAAGTGCAAAACAACAACCAGGTATTGTTTTAATCATTATTTGTCTGATTAGGATAACATGAATACAACTCAACCGATTTTCATGAAACTTTGTAGAGGAACGGTACATGTGCCAAACAGGAATCATTTCAATATTAATGTGGATCCAAATAAAAAGACACAGATATATTACATTTTCCCTTTTCCGCCTGCAATAGAGCAAAGTCATGCAGTGACCAACCAGATCCAGCAGATGTTCAAGCCTTTGCATAGGTC
Source organism: Nerophis lumbriciformis (assembly GCF_033978685.3). NCBI lineage: Eukaryota > Metazoa > Chordata > Actinopteri > Syngnathiformes > Syngnathidae > Nerophis > Nerophis lumbriciformis. The sequence continues at coordinate 6,441,518 of NC_084566.2, forward strand.
ATTTAGGGCAGTCTTTAGCGCTTTGCTTTTTGTTTTAGTTTGAATATGCCATTTATTTGTAAAATATATAGTAAAAACACTGCCTTTTATGTAAAAATATTAAAAAAATATTGTCATTGTATTCCTCAATTAGAGAACATTGATTGAATTTGAGTGTCCATCCTTAGAAAGTACAATAAATTAAGTGAAGAATCTGTTCAAAACAACATAATGATGGTACCTGTGGTGTGTCAGCAGGACGTGGGTACTGGCTGAAAGACAAGGCCTCTTTATTCTTTTTTTTCTCTTCATCATGGAAGACGTGGGCAAAGCTTTGTCCATCCGTACACAGCTCTATCTGAAGACAGACGAGAAATGTCAGCTTCAATTACATCCATGTCAGGAATGTGTAAGTGGTGTTTGCATCTTGTTTTCAATGTGTTAACAAATTGCTTTGAACGAACTACACAAAGCAAACACACACACACATTTACACCTATGGGCCATTTAGATTATCCAATTAACCAAACATGCATGTTTTTGGAGGAGACCAAAGTACACTAAATGACAGTCAGCAGGAAAAAGGGATTCACACAGCTTTACGTTTGCGGCATGCCAGGCATCTGGCAGCTTTGTGAGGATGCGCAGCATATCCAGCTGTTTAAATCATCAAAATTCTTCTACAATCAGCTTCTCTGTGTGCACATGGATCATTTTCACTACAGGACTAGCAATATAAACTGATTTGGTTTATTTTTAGATTTGATAACATTGCATTGCGTTCACAATTAGTATGGCTGTAATAAGGCACAGTGCATCTTAGATTAAGAGCGAAATTCATTAGTCATTTATTTATGTTAGAGAATATGTGTATTGGCATTATAACTTTAAGGAGAGCAAAAGTGTGTATTGTCAATATAAATCCAAGTAGAGCAAAAGTGTGTTTACAGCTAAGGCGACAAGCTAAATGTTTTCACTATACATTTGTCAGCAATGAAGGACATTTTTTCTAATTAATTAGGAGTAGGACACAATATTAACGTCATACAGTAAATATCTGAAAATAGAAGAAGACCCAGACGACCATTCACACTCACACTGTCAGTCACTGTGGGAATCAATTCCACGGGGGCTGCACAAAAGTCAATCATGTGGAGCATCACACTACCAGTGACAACTTTAGAATGTGTTTATAGAAATCTGGGAGCATTTATCCATCACATTTGTGAGGTCAAGTCACTGACACACTGATAAATCTCTGTAAATCGTTACTATAATTGGCACCAGTGCCGACGTAAATGGTAGTAACTATTTATGTGCTAAATTAATTGTTACCACTTATATGGTTGCGGCAGCAGAGTTACAATAGACGATAGTTTACAAAACGCTTAACAATTTGGTTGAAGGTGATATTGATAATGTCTTGTAACTTAATTTTGCTCAATTAATACACAACTCTTGCATGTAGGTAGGGTTAACTAGCAAACTATTTCGGAACAGTGGTCCAACATCACCTGAAATTAGTATCTAATAACATTCATTTCTGCCTAACTTGTGTGGAATGTCTGTACTTAAAGTAATGTTAAAAGCACCTTCACTGTTCTGTAATGCTGATGGTTTTGTTGTAATAATCATGACAAATTGTCCATTTCACATGCATTTATTAGAGTGTTATTCTATTTATATTATTTAAATATTAGAATTAGGGCTATCAAAAATGACAAGTTAACCCCTGCGATTAACCGCAAAAATGATCGCATTGATCATGTATGAACACAAATTAATCACACAAATCATTTTGACCGTACATGCTTATTTATCTTAAGTAACATTAACATCAGAACTGCAACGACAGTGCGGATTGTTATACGGTCAGGGAACAGGGCAATGCATACATCAGTGCAAAATGAGTAAGGAGACCGACTGGTGTGCTCACTAGAAAACTCCAATTCAAAATAGACCCCAATCGGCCTTCAGATCAAATATTTAACAAGTTTTGAACAAATGAATTGCGTACATTCTAGCAAAACATTTAGGAAATAATCCTGTACGACATTTGGACAATGAAATTGAATGTGTTTGTCTCCATATATTGGGTCCTTTTTTAAGTTAATTTGAATTAGGCAAGTGAGCAATAAACTGTAATTAATTGTGATTAATCGAGATTCAAAAGTGTGATTAATAAGATTTAAAAATGTAATCATTGCACAACAATAATTAAAATTACTAAAGGTATTCGGTTAAACTTGCATGTCACAAAATGTTATCAAAATAAAATAGGCATTGTTTTTGGACAACATATGTATGTCTTCATTTTTTACAGTACTGGTTCGTACACAGATTAAGCATCGACCAATTTTTTCCAGATAAAATCAAAACAATACCACACTCTAGAACTAGTTCATCCAAAATGACCTAAATGACTTAGCACCATCATAAATACTGTACCTGCAAGGAAACATCAGGACACTGCACAGGTGTTTTTAGGCCAGCTAGATGGGAGACTGTTGGAAAAACAGCAACCAGCTCCACCATATTGCCGACAAATGTATAATCTGGAAATGACATGTAAAGAACAGTTTCAATAATTCTTAGGAGGTAATCTTTAAAGCTACATTGAATTTAAAGACTTTAAGGTATAAGCTTTAAAACATTAAAGACACAGCATTATGATCACCACTCCACATACAATAATAAACATATCATTAAATCTACATATCTGACCATGTATATTGTACATGTGGTGACAATACAATTATTATATACAGCATCTGAGTAAATATGGTGATGTTTGGAGCAGTGTTGAGTGTGGCCGTACTCTTGAAGGTGCGTTGGGATTGGCTAAAAACATCAACAAAGGGAAAGGAAGATCCTTTAAGGGCTGTAGGACCCTCGGGGACATAGATGAGAAGAGGAACACGTGTTGCCACATCAAAGTTTGAGTATTTCGCCCATTCACCATGCTCGCCTAGTGACCAACCTGAAGAAGGGAAAGAACAAAACGATCTCTGCTGGAGAATACATAAAACATATATGCTTAGATATTGGAAAATATGAACAACACAACATTTTTTATCATGTTTTGAAAATAATACGATTAAATGTGAGCTTTACATTTGTATTAACTTAGTTTGAGAAGGAGTCAAGTCTGTAGTAATTACTGATGCAGCAACACTGCCCTCTGGTGAAAGATGTTTCATAGAGGTGTTTACTGTAGCTCACACACCTACATAATTCTTTATAAGCGAGATGAGAAGTTTTAAGAAATCACCAACTAAAACAATACATCAGCCATGTTCCACCCGCAACCGCTTAAACTATTTCCAAAAGCACTAACCATGGTCAGAGGTGAAAACCACTACTGTGCTCTGAACCAGCCCCAGGTTATCTAGCGCATTGAGCAGACGTCCAACTTGGGAGTCCATGTAGGACACAGCAGCGTAGTAGTGCTGGCGGATACGCAGCTATAAGACAATGACCCATGATGTTAGTGTTTGAAATAATGGTATCACGTACAAAAGACAGAATACTTGAAAGTCTTTAGGAATTGGTCCATAGGGGAAGCTAATGTTGAGTTTTTGGACATCATCTCGCTTTCTAATGTCTGTCCAGGGGTTGTAGGCCACAGGTGGAAGGCGCTTGGGGACATCTGGGTCAGGAGCCAGCGTCATGTTTTCAATAGGATAGAGATGCAGGTACTCCTGTAATATATAAATGTGATTTAATTCTACTTAGAAAAACAGTATAGCTCAAAAGCATGCAATATTGTGATTGTAGTAGCAAACCTGCATATATTATTTGAGGTTGTTTTGGTCTTTTTTTTGCATCTTTGAGAGTTTCCACACTGTTTAACTGTTCACTTCTACAGTGGTCTAGTTAGGAACATGATTCAGTCCTAGATATTCTGCTAAATTCCTGATTTTCACACTGAATTAAAAGATAAAATAAAATGTCTTTAATTCAAGTAAAGCGCTTTTGAACAGAGCATTGCAAGTGAAGAAAATACAAAATGAATTTCACTGAAACAAAGAAATACAGTAAACCCTTGTCTATCACTGTTAATTGGTTCCAGGCCTGATCGTGGTACATAAAATGTTCGCAAAATAGGAATTATTCATTATAAATCAAATATTTTCAGAGCTAGACCATAAAAAACCTGGGTACGACCTTCTAAATATGTTTACCTTATGACAGCCCTCTATACATGTAATGGCATCCATACAGTTACCTTCAAACTCGTTTATTCCAATATAGTAATGCTTCTTGAGGCTGAGCCATGTTACTGAACAGCACGCTCTAATTGGTTTGGTGTCATCTAGTGGCAAATACTACTGAAGTATTAATTTTTTTACTTCATTTAGCCATTCTAATGCCTAAAAATCCTTAATATGGGCCAAAAATACATAGACTATGCTTTAAAAATGTTTTAACCATATAGTGACGTTGCAATCTTCAAAAGGGCAATGTGGCAAAGGACGACTTTTTGTTTGTACCATCTATGAAAATATGCAGTGTGTTATTAAAATTCGAAATATTTTTAATATATACTGTGTATAACATATTCCCAGATCATTTTTGCTTATGATTAAAATGAATCACACTTTCTTATTAAGGCTGTGTCAGATTCCTTTGTGATGTTATTTAATGCGATGGCTCCTCACACTTGTTGATGAATAATGGCTGCCACAATTGGCCTGGCCAGTAAGGCTCGCCTGGAGACAGGAAGCTCTAGAAGAAAGAGTCAATTCGTGAATAGGGAGAACCAGGGCATTAGAGTCAACTTGGCCTGGTCAAAGAGGCGCTTGAGGACGGGAAAAGTGAGGAAAAAGGGTTGGCCGCTATGCCAACGACAGTGCAGCGTTTGAGTTCAGCTCGATCAGTAAAATCTAAAGAATCCTTCAGATAATTCAGAAAACAGATGTGAATCAAGATGACAATTTTTTTTTCACCATTTGTTGCGCAGCTTTTGGACAATTTAATAGCACGAATTAGGGCTGCACAATTAATCTTTTAATCACGATTATGATTTTGGCTGCCATGATTATATGAGGGTGACCGTCTGCAATATTAACATTGAAAAAGGAGGCTCCTCTGCATTTCAAATCAAGACCTTCCACAACCGGGGTGGCGGAGAACAGCCCCGTGAAGCGTGCGCCCCTCCACGCCAGGGGCCATTGTGTATGAGCATAAAACTCCATCACCATGCCGAACTGAAACATTAACTAACTTTTCCTGGGGTGGCTGCTGCCAATCGCTTTGCTTTACTTCAATTCTCTTGCTTCACTACCGCGAGGTCTCGGCGTGCGTTTAAGACCCCACTGCTATATTAGATGGTGACATGTGTGGACAATATTGGAGACAGACAAGTTTTTACCAGCCAAAAAGTATACCGCTAAGGAGAAAAATATTTGATTTTGCTTTTCATTTTGAAAGCACAACAGCGGCTCGTCACAAGTCGCTGCTTCACTCAAATGTTGAGGAGAGGAAACATGCAGCGGGCAATCTGTAAAACAATGTGTAAGGAGCGTATTGCCGTTTGTTTACTGGGAAAGTAATTCTTCCATTATTAAATAGCTAACTTTGTCATTGTTCCCAATAACATCAACTCTAGAAGTTGTCAGCGAGGCATGAAGATCGTGTATGAAATGTGAGAGGTATCATTCCTATTTATTTTTGTTGGCCAAACTATTGCACTGATCCACATGGTGGTGTTGTAAAAGAACACAGCTTGTAGACTTCATTTGCATTGGCCAAACTGCTTTTGTGTTTTAAATTGATATTAAAAACAAAACGCCATGTTTTTTTTACATTAGGTGTGGGGGGTTTTCATGTCAGAAGGTTTATTAATTATTAACGTAAAAAACAATTCATGTGACATAGCATTTGGGAATTTTTTGCAGCGTATAGCAGACACGTTAATACTAATAAAGAATAAAAACACAAATATTTGTCTTTAAATATATGGATAACGTTTATCTAGCCTTTTTATCTGACTAGTTAATAAAAAATTACATGATGGCGTAGAGTCCCCCCCACCCCAGCACTGTATTACCTGATATTATGAATAATCGTGATTTTTAATATTGATAAAAATAATTGTGATTATTCTCATTTTGGCCATAATCGTGCAGCCCTAGTACAAATGATGCCTAATGCAGCACAGCACGCCAGAAACACCTGCAGCTAGCATAGTAATGAGGCTTTGTAAACCCTACAACATTATGTAGATGAGACCATGTGTACCTCTGGTATCCTGAAAGGAATGTGAGGTTTGTGAAAGCCCACAGCCAGGAAGAAAGGGACGCCATCAACCCGAGTCTTTAGTAGCCGCACCGCCTCATCAGCACTCTCCATGTCAGGTAGTGTTCCTCCAGGCTGCTCTGTCACATTCACTGCACACAGCAGGTTGGCATGGAGGTGACCATCCTCTCCTTTACACATCTGGAAACAAAGTTTGAGTACACATTTAGCAGGTTTCTGCGTTTGTAGAAATACAAAAAGGAGCCAATAGCCATATTTACATGGACACTAATAATGGGAATAAAAAGGCCCAATCAGACTAAAAATCCTACATATAAACACGTCAATCTGAAGATTCTAATTCGGAAAGACATTTTATTCTGAACGAGATGTTGGGTGGTTTATGCCGATCGATCAAAATTGTGATGTATCATGTATAATTATATGCATGTTCAAAACTCAAACCATTATATATATATATATATATATATATATATATATATATATATATATATATATATATATATATATATATATATATACATATATATACATATATATATATATATATATATATATATACATATATATACATATATATATATATACATATATATATATATATATATATATATATATATACATACATACATACATACATACATATATAGTTTTATAATATCCATGGTCAGTAAATGTTTTTTAATTTTTCCATCTGAAAATACAACAATTCACCAGTGGTACAATTACCTCCATTTTTTTTTTTTTATTTAAGAGTACCCGTTTCTTTGCATCCACCTTTTACCTACTCAGTGGCCTAGTGGTTTGAGTGTCCGCCCTGAGATCGGTAGGTTGCGAGTTCAAACCCCGGCCGAGTCATACCAAAGACTATAAAAATGGGACCCATTTCCTCCCTGCTTGACACTCAGCATCAAGGGTTGGAATTGGGGGTTAAATCACCAAAAATGATTCCCGGGCGCGGCCACCGCTGCTGCTCACTGCTCCCCTCACCTCCCAGGGGGTGATCATGGGTGATGGGTCAAATGCAGAGAATAATTTCGCCACACCGAGTGTGTGTGTGACAATCATTGGTACTTTTACTGTACTTTAACTTTAACTTGAAATACACAGGCTTTATAACACTACCCGGTAGTTTAGTCTAAAATGTTGCATCAATTTGATGATATTATTATTCTTTTTATTTGATGACATTATTAAAAACATGCTTATTTCGCTTTATTTCTGCCACATTACGCTAGGTCCACTAATGCCGTTGACAGCGTACACAATGTGCTGCTCTCTCCAACATCTTTCGCTTGGTATTTGGAATAGGTAATTTCGTTAGTCAGTATCAAACAACACCAAGCATAATGTGATTTTTGTGTGTGCTTCCACGATTGTTCCTTCCTGCTTGTACCTTTTGTTTTTCAAATCTGAATGAAGCAGGGTGGTATGCAGGAATGGACCAGCTGTAAGGGTAGTCATCTGTGTGGTTCGAGGCAATGCCTGCAGACACAATTACACCAAGACCATTGTTGCCAACAGAAAGAACACCGTTGATTGTCCCTTAACAATGCAGCAACTATGTGCAGAATCGTGTTACTAATCTCACCAGGGTGAAAGACTTTACCCACAGACATGGTTTCATAACCATTCGATTTAAAGTACTGTGGAAGTGTTGTGTAGTTTCCAGAATGAACTCTCCAATATGATTTGAAATCATACAGCCTGGTCGTGTCTGGTCTGCGGCTTGTTAACATGGAGGTGCGACTCGGAGCACATACAGCCTGCTGCAAAAAAATAAGGAAAAATAAATTCACACGCAAAACCTTGGCGATATATTTGTTTATATCATCAATAGCTGCATGTTTAAATTAGCAACACAATTTTACCTGTGCATATGCATTAAGAAAAACATGGCTTTTGGACGCCAGCTGGTCAATGTTTGGTGACTTTACTGTTGTGTCTCCATAGCAACCCATGGATGGCCTCAGATCGTCAGCAATGATAAAAAGGACATTTTGCCTCTCTAAATTCAAAGACAGTAAATTGGTACAACATTTATTAAACCGGCAAAAAAAAAGAAAAAAAGAGGAAGTGATTAACAAAAACAAATACACAAGCATCAATATTGTACTTGCCCAGCAGCAAAGTGGATAACAAGCATCCGACTATTACTAATCACTGCAAATGAATTGAATTAAACACTTGCCCTGTGTGACTCAAAGTGAAATACATCAAAGCGTGGGCACTTCTTGTTGACAATATATATAGTTATAGCATATCAATAATGGAACAATATAAACTTAGTTTACCTTTTTTTCTCGCGACGACAGCAAGCGCGTAAACGACGACGAGAAGACATGTATGAAGAGTAATGCACATGTTGAAGGACGTCAAAATATTGTGTTTAAGGTGGCATGTAAATAAAATCAACATAAAACATTCCTCACACGCCAACTCCAAACTTTATCACAACAATTAAACATTGCTGCTGTTGTTGTTAAATTGCTTCCTCATTATGTGAAGTGCTGCGTTTTGATTGGTCCGACCACAAATATCCCCGCCCATAAACATTGATTCTATTAGCTAAACAAGGTGTCAGTCACTTGAACACTCCTCGAATCTAAGGGCTGTCTTTCATAGTTTTATACTTGTAATTAGGGCTGGGCTATGTATCGAGTTTGTAAGATATATCGGGCTACTAAACTCCCCCCCTTCCTCCTTCCAACACATGCGTGCACTTATAAGAACATCCATGATTGGTTGGTTGTTTACTATGATGATATAGGGACAGGCCAATCAGAGGCAAGATAGGGCGGGTCATCGAACCAGTAAGGGAAATCACAAAGTGCCTGCCTGGAAATTTATTTTTTTTAATCTTAGTTTGATACATTTTGTATTATTTGCACATCTATGTTATTTATTTTACGTATAAATAATATTTTCTATTTTATATATGTTATGTAATTCTGTACTACTTTAACTGTTTCTTTTCTATGCTGTTAATACCCATCTTAATAACTGGGTTAATAAAAGTGCCACTGACTGTTTACAGTACAGTCGTCATTCACTTCAATTTTACTGAATATCGCTCAAAAATGAATATATTTATGTAACCTATTTTTATGGGCTTTCCTCTTTGTGATGTTAAGTTCCTGTTATACGCTGTTATACAGTATATGCCTTGAGCTCTTATTTTGAAGGCGCTAGGAGCGGAAGTGTTGACACGTTGGGGTGGAGGAGGTTTTTGAAAGAATGTAAATAAAGTGGTCCTCGTGTAAACTGGAGACTCCGTGTTTATTATTTTGTAGTTTCATACAGTATAGGCGACATTTATAAACCCTCGGTTACATTTATATGTATACTTTCACCGAAAAATATATCGAACATCGAGTTTAAGTAAAAATATATCGAGATATGCTTTTTCGTCCATATCGCCCAGCCCTACTTCTAATTGATTCACAATAGATAATAATACATTAACTATTGTGTAAATATGAAGGAAATTGTGTATTACCAATGCCTAGAAAAATAGGGCGTCCCGTAAAAACAAACCGGAATTCAGCAGTAAGTTAGCCATACATTCTAATTATGATGATATTATACTGTATACTATGTATTATGGTGTAATGTGTTTAGTTCTTCAATCGCAAATAATTGCTTTAAAGTAAAATAAAATCAGCGCATGCGCGATATTTGGATTTATTGCCATAAAGGAGTGAGCGTTCGCTCTAATATAAACAATCTCTGTGGATTCATTGTGGCGAAGTGTCGTCAAAAATGGCGGATGTTTCAGCCAAAAGACAACAGGACCTCGAGGCAACAAATGAATTATCGCAACGAACCAAGAAGGCGAAGTCAGACTGTGAAAATGATCGGGGAGAGAATGGAAACGAAACAAATGTCCTGTCTGGCTTTCAAAGCACCGCCGTGTTGAGTGATTCTGCGAGGGAGAAAACCATCTTCGTCCATGGGAAGGTGAAACATGCACATTTACTAACTATGATTTAATAATTCAGAACGCAATCTTTATCGAGGATCTATGAAGACTAAAATTGAGCGAAAATTAAAACATCTACGTTTGAACTTATATTTAGAACGAACTTCAGTTGTATTGTTTGTGGATGTGGACTTTTGGTTTGGTATTTCAAAATACTAGTACCCCGCCTAACGCCCAAATGCAGCTGAAATAGGCTCCAGCGACCCCGGAAGGGACAAGCGGTAGAAAAAATGGATGGTTGGATGGATAGTTTGAAATGGTTAAACCATCTTCTAGCCGTGTTAAAGGTGCAGCAAACATGCACTGCACTGTACTGTACTTATTCTATTTAATGTCAAAGTTTAAACCTGAACAGTTCAGTTTGACATGTCTATTCATGGCACTTAGACTTCCTTTTATTGTCATTCATATTTGAACTTTACAGTACAGATAAGAACGAAATTTTCGTTGCATTAGCTCTGTTGTAGTGCAGGATAAAAGAGCTATACATTAATAGATTACTGTACAGATTACTGTACAGATAAATATATTGCACTTTTGCATGTGCATCCACGTTTATGGATGTATGTTATACTGTCTTTATATTCCAGCTAGTTAATCCGTTTTTTGGGGGGGAATTGAGGGGATTATTATGATGCGTTCAAGAGTCTTATGGCCTGAGGGAAGAAGCTGTTACAGAACCTGGAGGTTCTGCTACGGAGGCTGCGGAACCTCTTTTTAGAGCAGTGGTTCTTAACCTGGGTTCGATCGAACCCTAGGGGTTCGGTGAGTCGGCCTCAGGGGTTCGGCGGAGGTCAAAACACACCCGACTCATCGTGTAAATACAAACTTCTCCCTATCGGCGTATTACGGATGCGGCAACAGCTGACTGGTTTGCAGGTGTGCAAGTTGTTGTGAGTTTATGCACTGTGTTGGTTTTGTTGTTTGAACAAGGTGATGTTCATGCACGGTTCATTTTATGCACCAGTAAAAAAACATCGTAACACTTTAGTATGGGGAACATATTCACCATTAATTAGTTTCTTATTAGCATGCAAATTAGTAACATATTGGCTCTTAACTAGTCATTATTAAGTACTTATTAATGCCTTATTCGGCATGGCCTTATTATAACCCTAACCCTCTAACCCTGACCCTAACTCTAACCAAATAACTCTAAATTAAGTCTTTATTACTTAGAATATGTTCCCCTACGGTCCAAATAACTCTAAATTAAGTCTTTGTTACTTAGAATATGTTCCCCATACTAAAGTGTTACCAAAAACATATAACTTTGTCTTGAATTTGAAAAAAAAAAATTGTTTAAATTTGTCACTAAAGAAGGGTTCGTTGAATGCGCATATGAAACTGGTGGGGTTCGGTACCTCCAACAAGGTTAAGAACCACTGTTCTAGAGTCCAGCAGTGAAAACAGTTCTTGGTGGGAGGAGTCTCTGCAGATTTTTTGAGCCTTGGTCAGGCAGCGGCTTTTTGCGGTTTCCTGGATAGGAGGAAGAGGAGTCCTGATGATCTTTTCGGCCGTCCTCACCACTCTCTGCAGAGACTTCCAGTCTGAGGCACTGCAGGCTCCAGTCTAGACAGAGATGCAGTTGGGCAGTAGGCTCTCTATAGTGCCTCTGTAGAATGTGGTGAGAATAGGGGGAGGGAGCTGTGCTCTTTTCATCCGACGCAAAAAATGTAAGCGCTGCTGAGCTCTTTTTACAAGAGCTCCGGTGTGTAGGCACCAGGTCATATTAATGCATTGTTAACATAAAATATTGTCTGTGTTGCTCCCATAAACATCAGCTTGCTGATCAGAATGCCGTGGTCCTCCTGGAGAAGACTCCCATCAGGGAAGACGCCCTGGCTGAAATCTTCACTGCTTCCACTCTGAAGTTACAGATGAGGAATGACATCTACAGCACCTACTCTCTCCATGCGCCACCACACCTCAATGGTAGAGCGAGACAATATGTCGTGTCAAGAGGAAAGACCGATGACTTGTTTGTGATTTCAGAGATCAAGGCGACTGTGATGTGTCCAGCTACTGAGAAGCATGTGAAGAAATACCAGCGTAAGGAGAGTTTCCTTGTGGAGGAAACGGCAGAGGACTACGAGTCCATCACTCTGCCTTACATACAGAAGCAGAGTTTCAGTGTGCAGGTCAGTGCCCGTTCACTACTTTGTCATGTTGTGCAAAACACGTTTTTGACACCATCTGCACTCCTCAGTGGGTGTACAACATCTTGGACAAGAAGGCAGAGTCTGAGCGGATACTGTTTGAAGATCCACACCCTAAGCTTGGTTTTGTCCTCCTTCCAGATTTCAAATGGGACCAGAAGCAGGTCAGACTTGTTATTCTTAAGCATGTGTGTGTGGAATCTTGTCTTATTCTTTTTGTCTGCTTACCAGCCTGCTTAGTCGTAAAAAGAGTTGCCCCGAAGCTGTGGTGGCCAACATCTTAAAATTCTTCAATCTGTTTTTTATACCGTATCCAAAAATACATACAACTCAAATATGTTTAGAACTACAAACAAACTTTACTTCTCTTTGTATTTTTTTAAAAGTCACACGATGAACTGAAGCTGGAGTGTAGCAACCTGGCATTTATGTGTTGCGTTAATTAGGAGTTCTGTAATTTCCGACTGCCTGACGCCGTGAACATGACAGGCTGAGGATGGCTGCATGCAAAGAATATAGTTGAGTTTGCTGATGTTTTGGTGGGGTACCAGGCCCACACTTGCCTGTCTTAGTTTCACAATGAAGAGGTTGTTGATCGATCACCACGTTGTCTCATCTTTGCAAAGTCAGGTAGATGAACATTTAATTTCAGAGTCTCCAAAAGGATCAATTAGATTTGCCGCTAATCACGTTTTTGATAAAAAGTATCTAAAAGTTACTAAGTTGGCAACACTAATGATCCCTCGCGTTCTGTCTTCTTGATCTCTGGCAGGCCAAGTGTTTTATAATTAATTATTCATTGTGTTTAGGGCACGTCCAACCAGTAGGAGGCCACGGGGAAGACCCAGGACACGTTGGGAAGACTATGTCTCCCGGCTGGCCTGGGAACGCCTCGGGATCCCCCGGGAAGAGCTGGACGAAGTGGCTGGGGAGGGGAAAGTCTGGGCTTCCCTGCTTAGGCTGCTGCCCCCGCGACCCAACCTCGGATAAGCGGAAGAAGATGGATGGATTATCATTATAACTGATACTACTACCGGATCGGCATTTAAAAAATGGTGACGTTGCTTAAACGTTGCTCAAACCAATACTTTACAAATTTTGTAAAAAAACGAACAAACAATGTATTTTTATTTTTTGGAATTTTGTGACATTCAAGTTGAACAGACTGGTAATTTAAATACTTCAGTGATATGAAATACATGATAACTAAGTAATACATTGTAAGATAAGAAATACAATCCACAACAAATTGTCATAATTATTGCAGCAATACAAAGATAGAAAACGTGCAAAAACAACTTGCCGTATTTTATAAGGCGCAATATTCATCCATCCATCCATTTTTTCCCGCTTATCCGAGGTCGGGTCGCGGGGGCAGCAGCCTAAGCAGAGAAGCCCAGACTTCCCTCTCCCCAGCCACTTTGTCCAGCTCCCCCGGGGGATCCCGAGGCGTTCCCAGGCCAGCCGTGAGACATAGTCTGCCCAACGTGTCCTGGGTCTCTCTCGTGGCCTCCTACCGGTCGGACGTGCCCTAAACACCTCCCTAGGGAGGCGTTCAGGTGGCATCCTGACCAGATGCCCGAACCACCTCATCTGGTTCCTCTCGATGTGGAGGAGCAGCGGCTTTACTTTGAGCTCCTCCCGGATGACAGAGCTTCTCACCCTATCTCTAAGGGAGAGCCCTGCCACCCAGCGGAGGAAACTCATTTCGGCCACTTGTACCCGTGATCTTGTCCTTTCGGTCATAACCCAAAGCTCATTACCATAGGTAAAGATGGGAATGTAGATTGATCGGTAAATTGAGAGCTTTGTCTTGCAGCTCAGCTCCTTCTTCACCACAACAGATTGATACGGATTGATAAGGCGCAATAATTTAGTGTTGCTCCGTTGGTAGAGCGGCCGTGCCAGGTTCGATCCCTGCTTCCGCCATCCTAGTCACTGCCGTTGTGTCCTTGGGCAAGACACTTTACCCACCTGCTCCCAGTGCCACCCACACAGGTTTAAATGTAATTTAGATATTGGGTTTCACTATGTAAAGCGCTTTGAGTCACTAGAGAAAAGCGCTATATAAATATAATTCACTTCACATGAAGTGGTTATATTATGATTTTTTTCCCCTACATTTAAAACACTTCCTTGTGGTCTACATAACATGTAATGATGGTGCTTTGGTCAACATTTTCCAAAATTATGTTTTACAGACAGTTTTCAAGCCGCTTTCTGACCGTCTCTTCAGAATGCGCTGTTTTGTTGGCAGCCTTCTTTACTGTGACAGCGTCTTCTCCCCGTCATATTTTGTAGCAGCTTCCATATGGCGTCAACTTACAGATTTAAGTTTGAACTATACACTACTTTGTATTAGAAACGGCAACAGCGGCGCATGAAAGCCTCACAACAAAAGGATAGAGAAAAAGGAGCTTATTGACTACGGTGCAGACGACAGTTGTGGACGTGCTAGGGCTAACAGTGTTATGAAGGCTGTTGTTGGCTTGTTAAAGTCGGCAATAAAGTTTAAAGAGAGCGTCAGACTCTGTGTGCTTCTGTCGGGACGCTACATTACTTACTAGAATGATATCTGCACAATATCACCATCAAGCACTTGTTGCAGGTGGCTCAGCCTGCATTTACTTAGCACCGGAATATGGCACAGATAGCTTCTTTTTTCGGTACAGTTACTATCGTGGAAATCAGCACCAGTGCCATTATGGACCAAAGTTTCTGTGCCCATCCCTAGTTATAATGTAATAATTGATTGTATAGTATTGTCTAAATGTACTTAATTACCAAGGGGTATCTAGTAAAAATGGTTTATAATGTGTTTTCTTTCAGCTGGATGATTTGTACTTGATGGCCATCACACATCAAAGAGACATCAAGAGTCTGAGAGACCTGACATCACAGCATTTACCCCTGCTCGAAAACATACTCCAGAAAGGACAGGTGCGGCTACACCAGCTTTACTCAAGTACTTGGGACTTTTTTGTTGTGTTGTGAACAGAGATCTGTTGTGTTTGTGCCATTAGGAGGTCATTCTGAAGCACTACAGCCTTCCAGCCAGTAAGATGAGAATCTACCTTCACTACCAGCCGTCCTATTACCACCTCCACGTCCACTTCACCAAGCTGGACTTTGAGGCGCCAGGCTGCCGTGTGGAGCGCGCACATCTCCTCGCAGATGTCATTCAGAACCTCCAGTCTGACCCCAACTACTATAAAACACGGAATCTGTACTTTCCTCTTCGGGCAGATGACGGGCTGCTCAGTCAGTTTAAGGAAGCTGGGAGATTGTAACGCTCTACCCGTTGAGGATAAGACACTTTTTTCTATTTTCAGTATTCCTTTTAACTAGTGGGACTCAATTCAGACATTTTTTTTCCTCAATTGTGATTATAACTACAAACACTTGTGTGTGAAATTATTTTTTTAGCTGAATCAGGGAATAAAAACATAGCTGTGTCTTTTTAATGTGTGTGTGTGTGTTTAACATGCTTAGCTTAAAAAAAAACCTGATGCTGTTTGACACACAAGTTCAAGCTTAACCATCGATGAGTTGGTTTTTTTTTGCAAAACTACATCCATCCATCCATCCATCAATCAATGTTTATTTATATAGCCCTAAATCACAAGTGTCTCAAAGGGCTGCACAAACCACAACGACATCCTCGGTGCAGAGCCCACATAAGGGCAAGGAAAAACTCACCCCAGTGGGATGTCGATGTGAATGACTATGAGAAACCTTGGAGAGGACCGCATATGTGGGTAACCCCCCCCCCAAAATGCAATGGATGTCGAGTGGGTCTGACATAATATTGTCCATCCATTTTCTACCACTTTTCCCTACATATAAATGAAAATAACCAACATAGTTACTTGTGTTTGTGTTTTATGTACCTGTGTCAATGTTTGAGTTTGAGTTTATTTCGAACATGCAAGCATACAACATGATACATCACAATCTCCAGTTTCTCTTTTCAACATGTTCGAAAAGGAGTAGGAAGAAGCAGAGCTTATTTAATCCTACCCCTTTTCTTTTACATAACAGTTGCTAAAACTTTTGTTCACTTCCTGTTCTCAATTTATTCACAATATACTCCATAAGTAATCACAATAAAAATAAGTAAATAATTGGTGAAGTAAGTTACATTTCATATGTTGAGATAAGTAAGATTATTTTGTGAGTGAAAGAATGAAAGAATGTTGGTAGATGTAATATAGTTTATAGTCATTTATTCTAACCCATCAAAAATAGCAACTTGATATATTTATCCATGGTTTTAAGAATAAAACATGTATTCGTATTATATTGTTAATCAAGTCTTAAGCTATTATGGTTAGATGACATGCAAGTAATACATTCAGCAAGGTAATGGTTTTCTCTCATTCAAGGGTCCTACTGGAAAATATTCCAAATATCGTAACATCAAATGGAAACCCTATAGAGCAGGTCTTAAATTACAAGTATTTGGGTTTTACTCTTGATCAGGAGCTTTCATTTAAAACCCATATTAACAACTTGGTCTCTAAGCTTAGGGTAAAGCTTGGTTTCTTTTTTAGAAAGAAAAACTGCTTCTCTCTTAAAGTCAGAAAGAAATTGGTGACAGCAACTATCTTGCCTGTAATTGATTATGGAGACGTGCTTTATTTTAGTGCTTCATCTAAATGCCTCCAGTCCTTGGACACTGTTTTTCATTCAGCACTAAGAATTGTTACTGGCTGTCGTAGTCTCACACACCATTGTCAACTGTATATGAAGTCAGACTTATCTTCATTGAGTGCACGCAGATACACATATTGGCTGACTATCATTTATAAGGCTCTTTTAGGTTTAATACCTCCATACTTGTGTACTTTGTTACAAAGAATAAGCAGCTCTTATGCATTAAGTTCTAACAATTTGTATGTTTTAACTGTTCCTCATGTACGGACTGAATTTGGCAAAAGAGCTTTTGGCCTTGCTGCTCCTATGGCATGGAATGCATTGCAGACGAAACTGAAACTTACAGAACTACTTCCATTTGGAGCCTTCCGTTCTGTCCGACTGACAGACAGCGAGAGACGTTTGCACAGTGCCTGTGTTTTTAAAAGGTGTAAATCTTTGTTGTTTTACAGTTCTCTTATGTATTTTAAAATGTATGTCTTAACGTATTATTTTTTTGAAACTGCTCTGTGACATGTGCTGTTGACCTCTTGGCCAGGTCACCCTTGTGAAAGAGATCTTGATCTCAATGGGTTTCTAATCTGGTTAAATAAAGGTTCTATCTTGATATCCCCAATTCCACTGCAAAATCTGGCTAACTTTGACATTTTGCCCTACACAATGTGTGTTATTTATTTTAAAATACATTTAACCAATAAAGCCAAGTACAGAGGTCTGTGGTACACTGACCAACACTAGATGGCAGTGTTATGTCTAAATAAAGGTTCAACCCGGATATCTATTGCGCAATAATTTCAACTCCCTGCAGCAAATTCCTTTCTTTTACATTAAAAAGTGAAGTTCATTTAGTTACTAGAAAATAATTTTTTATTTTTTTGCCGATTTAAACTTAAGTGTGTATATATTTTTTTAAATTAAGAACTGTGGATCTGTTTGTTTATGTCTAAAAAGTGAGTTTTGCGTTGCATTCACGATGCATTTAGGTGTTGCTCTGTAAAGATGAAATATTTTTGTTAATTTGCTTCTAAGAGTTACGAAATATTAGTCATACAGTAATTTAATTTCTTAAACACAGAATTTAGTTTAAATTCAAAAGAGTCTTCGTTTAAATATATGCCTTTAACAGAACGGTGTCTTTCCCCCGCATATTTCCGAGCGACCATTGAATGCACCGCGAGAGAGCGGAGGACGCTGGGCAGGACTGAGACAAATAATCCAATCATTAGTTCACCAACACCGCTGATGTCTTGCTTACAGTCCCTGAGAGATGACTTCACTCTGAGGCCGTTTGAGCTCCAGGACACACGGTAAGTCCTTCTGCGCTACAAGCAACATTTGGCCTTGTTATGAACGCTGATGACGGGATGATTGGTGATCGATAGCTGTGCTTTGTTGTCGTTGTGACTTTGTTCATCCACTCAAATCAGGAATTATTTTCTGTGGCTTGGCTCTAGTTTAAAAAAACAAAACAAAAAAACTTTTTTTATGATCGAGTTTAATTCTGCAACATCCCATGTATATTTGAAACATTTACTTTATTAATCGTGTGATTCAACCCAAACTTCTTATGCATGCATCATTCTGATGGTATTTTATTTAGTTTATTCTCTTTTGAATCATATGTCACATGCCAGTGTTTGATTGACAGGTCAAGGGTGGATCATCAGAAACAAACACTTATTATCATGCACTGGCACTGCTATCATTGTGTCTAGATCCTGATTGCAGTATTTAATGTGAGTTATTACAAACTATGCATGCATTTAAAAATGTATCAGTAAGGGGGGCATACACACTTTATTTAAGTTAAAGTTAAAGTACCAATGATTGTCACACACACTTGGTGTGGTGAAATTTGTCCTCTGCATTTGACCCATCCCCTTGTTCACCCCTTGGGAGGTGAGGGGAGCAGTGAGCAGCAGCGGTGGCCGCGCTCGGGAATCATTATGGTGATTTAACCCTCCAATTCCAGCCCTTGATGCTGAGTGCCAAGCAGGGAGGTAACGGGTCCCATTTTTATAGTCTTTGGTATGACTCGGCCGGGGTTTGAACTCACAACCTACCTTATCTCAGGGCGGACACTCTAACCACAAGTCCACTGAGGTGTGCAGAAACACAGAAATGCTCCAAAACCCAAAAATGTTGCAATCACATAAATCACAGGATCAAAGAGAAATGCAATAGAAAAATGCTGCAAATGTCCAAAACAAACACAAAGCCATACAAAATAACAACTGCATGAGAGAAAGGCTGCAATTAGTGCCACCCTTACCAAGTATTTTTTAACAACTAATGTAGAAAAAGTCAATTTGTTACTTTGCACCCACTACACATGCATGCATGGCACAGTAAATAACCCAACTGCCTGAGTCTAAGTAGCCTGTTAGGCATTCAAATTAGGGACAGGGGATACGGATTAAAATCCATATTGCGATGTATATTTCGGTATACATCACAATATATCGTCTTATAAATTAATTCTAATTAATTAACGCTAAATTGACCCTAGTGTGTGAATGTGAGTGTGAATGTTGTCTGTCTATCTGTGTTGGCCCTGTGATGAGGTGGTGACTTGTCCAGGGTGTACCCTGCCTTCCGCCCGATTGTAGCTGAGATAGGCTCCAGCACCCCCCGCGACCACCAAACGGGACAAGCGGTAGAAAATGGATGGATGGATGTTTCAAAACAGGTTACAAAAGCACTGCTATACTTTTAACGTATTGTGTCATTTCCAGTCAATTGTGTGGTTGTTGTATTATTTTCTCTTCCTCATCCTCTTATTAATCGACTTGCTAACTTCTTGTTCATAGCCGGTTACTTTGCACTATAATGTAGTTCCAGATCGACTCCTGATGAAGTGTACACAGCATGTGTTCCGCTGTTGTTTTGCTACTCTACATTCAAGCTAATTTAGCGGTTAGCATAGCGTCATGTCTCCTCCTGTGCTCTCTTCCTGCGTGTGTTGCATGTTTAGCTATTCCTCGTCCTCCAGTGATAATGATACTTGTAAGAAATGTAGCTTATTTCCTGCAGGAGGCAAGGATTAGTAACTTAGAAGTGTGTATGTACACACTTTAGCGGGCTATTGCGGCGAAGTACAATGTGTCAACAGTAAAACAACACATCGGCCCAAAAAATAGTTTTCATTCACAAATGGAAAAGACATTACTTATAACACGACATACAGCAGGTCGTTGAGCGCGGTCTTCGTCTCTCTTCTCCTCCACGCAGGGGTCACTTGTTTTTTCAGTGTCTGAGTTGAGGGGACTCTGGGTTGCTTTGTCCGGCGCTTTCTCTGCCTCGTTTTTGCTTTCCCTTTTGATTTAAGTTGCCTCGACCGTGTTTTCGGCATGAATCGGTCGACTTTTTGGGCGGCCATTTCTTTTTTTGATGGCCGTGTCGCTCGCCTTAGGCTTTTGGGCTTCGTCTTGTACATTTTGTCCAGTCTTCTCCATGATAAAGGTGAGTCCATAACAAGCTAAATGGCTGAATAAAATATTGATTTAATGTGAACAATCCTATTGGTACACCATGGCCGGTCATTTGAATTTATCCCCCATTTCTCTCTCTCTCTCTCTCTCATTGGTCTGATGTTACTAAATTTGGTCTGATGAGGATACATTCGGTGGCAATTGAAGCTCATGAAAAAAATCCATATATCAGCCACAACATTAAATAAAGTGCAAGGTTCAAGTGAAGATGAAAGTTGTCTGGGAATTACGGTAATTTTCATGTTCGATTAAGACAACCAAGTGGACTTATCGCAGCAACACTATAGCTCACAGAACACAAAAACCAAAGTTTACCAGGGGGGCCAGACTTGAAGGATACCCCTTTTTAAAGACCCAGAAAAAAAGTTGGCCGTACTATTTTGTTATTAATCGAAATGTACCAACATCTTTTTTATTCCAAAAACTTTCTTCTGAGCATCATGCTCATGTCTTTTACGGACATCCCTCAGATCTGATGTCTCCGGTATAGCCTGGCCAACTTCCTTTATGTTTTGTGAGCATGCAACATCTCTCCAAAACAGTTTTGGTGGGTTGTGTGTGGGCGTTTTTGGCCTTTGTAGCTTTTTTTCTTTTGCATTTGTGATTGCAACATATTTAATAAGCAACATTTTCCTGCTAGATCTGTTTTATGGTTTGTGTGATTTTGGTTTTGGATTATTTCTGTGTTTGGAGCATTTGGACATTGCTGCACATTTGCATATATTACAGCTGGTAATCTGACGGATAGGTTTGCTGTGTGTGTGTGTGTGTGTGTGTGTGTGTGTGTGTGTGTGTGTGTGTGCGTCTCTCAGGCATCCTGATTAGAGGGCTGATCAGGTCATCTGTCACTAGGTCATTGGACAAACCGTGTGAGTGTGTGCAGAGATGTACTGTAATGTTCAGTGTCCGGTCGTGATCGCTCATCATACATCAGTAGACAATTCAATGTTTGTTTTAGCCCACAGTGACACAGTGTACATGTCACCGTGCAAAAGCTCTTTCACCATTGGTTGTCCCTCGGTGGAGTGCACTGTTAGAAACGTAATTGTTATCTAAAAAAATACTCTCCTGCTTGTGCAAAACCTCTAAAAACAACAGTAAGCAGAGATAAACACAGATTCATGGTTCTGCATTTATTATTGTCCAGTGACTTTAACTCATCATTTGCAATGATTGCTTTGTGGTCCTGGAGGGCATATTCCTTGTTAAAAGAGTCAATAAAATTGGTTGCACTATGGGAAATCAAACACCAGTAAGTCACTTGTATGGAAAAATCAGGTGTTTTGGAATGAGCAAGCCGGCAATATACACTATTATAACTACCAATCGCTCAAATGTTAGTGTTTTACTGCATTTGTTGTTTTTATGACCTAAGGGTTGTTTATATCAAACATCTATTCTGTTTTGTAGAACATCCATGCACTGATGACATCTTTTTTTACAGTAGGCAAATAGTCACTAGTTGTGTAGACCAGTGTTTTTCAACCACTGTGCCGCGGCACTCTAGTGTGCCGTGAGAGAATATGTAATTTCGCCTATTTGGGTTAAAAATATTTTTTGCAAACCAGTAATAATAATCTGCAAATGTGCCGTTGTTGTTGAGTGTCAGTGCTGTCTAGAGCGCGGCAGAGTAACCATGTTGTACTCTTCCATATCAGTAGGTGGCAGTCGGTAGCTAATTGCTTTGTAAATGTCGGGAACATGGTTTATTGTGATCACAATATGCAGACGACAGTGTGCAGGTAAAAAGGTATCTAATGCTTAAAGCAAAAATAAACAAAAGGCGAGTGCCGCTAAGAAAAGGCATTGGCACTAGGGAAGGCTATGCAGAATGAAACTAAAACTGAACCGGTGGCAAAGTAAACATAAACAGAATGCTGGACGACAGCAAAGACTTACGGCGTGTGGAGCGGACGGCGTCCACAAATTACATCCGAACATGACATGACAATCAACAATGTACAGAAGACATGAAACTTCTACAGCAAAATACCAACAAAACAGGACAAGCCACCAAAATAGGAGCGCAAGACAAGAACTAAAACACTACACACAGGAAGACACCAAAAACCCCCCAAATAAGTCACAGTGTGATGTGACAGTACTTTGAGACAAGAGCTATAGTCATATTTGCCAACCTTGAGACCTCCGATTTCGGGAGGTGGGGTGGGGGTGAAGGCTGGTTGGGGGCGTGGTTAAGAGGGGAGGAGTATATTTACAGCTAGAATTCACCAAGTCAAGTATGTCATATATATATATATATCAAATACTTGACTTTCAGTGAATTCTAGCTATATATATTTCTTTTATTATATATATATATATATATATATATATATATATATATATATATATATATATATATATATATATATATATATATATATATATATATATAAATACTTGAATTTCAGTGTTTATTTATTTACACATATACACACACATAACACTCATCTACTCATTGTTGAGTTAAGGGTTGAATTGTCCATCCTTGTTCTATTCTCTGTCACTATTTTTCTAACCATGCTGAACACCCTTTCTGATAATGCACTGCTGTGTGGCACGCACAAAAGTTATTTCATCAAATGCACTAGATGGCAGTATTGTCCTGTTTAAGAGTGTCACACATTGCTGTTTACGGCAGACGAACTGCTTTACGGTAGACGAAAACGTGACTGCTGTTGTTGTGTGTTGTTGCCGCGCTGGGAGGATGTTAATAAAACTGCCTAACAATAAACCCACATAAGAAACCAAGAACTCGCCCTCGATCATTCTACAGTTTTAACGTGATTGGGCAGGCACGCTGTTTATAATGTGGGAAAGCGGACTCAGGTCCGCATGGAGCTGGAGGGGGCGTGGCCTCCAGCTCTGCCTGAATTTCGGGAGATTTTTGGGAGAAATTTTGTCCCGGGAGGTTTTTGGGAGAGGCGCTGAATTTCGGGAGTCTCCCGGAAAATCCGGGAGGGTTGGCAAGTATGGCTATAGTCGTGCATAGTTGGTTATGGTTTGAATTCTTATCCAAAACTTGTGAGAACAACTTTTTATTGTCAATATCAGCTGCTAAATTTAATGTTTTTATGTTTTCTGCTGGTGGCGTGCCTCCACATTTTTTCAATGACAACAATGTGCCTTGGCTCAAAAAAGGTTGAAAAACACTGGTGTAGACCAAACAGAAAAACACTGGTGTAGACCAAACACCAAACCAAGCCATCTGAGGGTGTTCTTACACACTCTCTGGTTTGAATCACTTGCAGGGGAGTGGAAACTTGATCCATCTTCCGCATTCAGTTCATTTCCAGATTGTACAAAATCCAACTGGAACAAAATGCATCATGTGACGCCTTGATAATGATAAGCGACAACAAACCTACCATACACATTGAATTTTCTAGTTTTTCTCACTTCCTTTTTTGACCTTTTAACGTATACTTAGTTGCCTATTACTACGTACATGCATACAATACATGCGTACTAGGGATGTTAGGGTTTTATGCTGCCGATTCCAATGCCGATCATTCACGATTGAGATCTACAAATACCAATCACATGTATTAACAATAATTGTTTATATGTATCAATGTATGTATGTATGTGTGTGTGACATGTGTGTATATGTTTATTTATGTCTGTGTATATAGTATGTGTATATATGTGTGTGTGTGTGTGTGCATGTATATATGTATGTATGTATATATAACTGGCTCCTTATTCTCTTGCATTACCTACCATTGTTTGAGCAAAAAAACAGTAAATAGTACACAATAACTGAACTACTACTGATATAATTCCTTTGGTTTTTGATCTCCTTTGGGTTTTGATCTAAAATTCCTCTTCTATCCATGGAAAATTTCCCTGAGTTTGTAAACATTAACTAGAACCACTCAAAAATGATGTAAATAGAACTATCGACCTAATCTCGCTACTATCGATCATATACTGACACGAACCTTGGTATTGACACCACTTATGTATGGTTTGATCCGACCTACTCTTACATGTTATGTATTGACTAGGACAGGGGTCGGCAAGCCAAAATGTTGAAAGAGCCATATTGGACCAAAAATACAAAAACACATCTGTCTGGAGCCGCAAAAAATTAAAAGCCATGTTACATACAGATAGTGTGTCATGAGATATAAATTGAATTAAGATGACTTAAAGGAAACTAAATGAGCTCAAATATACCTACAAATGAGGCATAATGATGCAATATGTACATATAGCTAGCCTAAATAGCATGTTAGCATCAATTAGCTTGCAGTCATGCAGTGACCAAATATGCCTGATTAGCACTCCACACAAGTCAATAACATCAACAAAACTCACCTTTGTGGATTCATGCACAACGTTAAAAGCTTGGTGGACAAAATGAGACAGAAAAAGATTTGGCATAAAACACGTCCTAGAAAGTCGGAGAAGGTTATACATGTAAACAAACTACGGTGAGTTCAAGGACCGCCAAAATTAGTAGGACAAAACGGCGCTCGCCAAATACTCGAATCAGTGAAGCACGTTTAATATAAACAGTGTGCTTTATAACAATTAGGGAGGTTTGTGTCATGTTTGTCCTCCTACAGAAACCATATTAAAACAAAAAAAATATAATTTTCCCCTCATCTTTTTCCATTTTTCATACATTTTTGAAAAAGCTCCAGAGAGCCACTAGGGTGGCGCTAAAGAGCCGCATGCGGCTCTAGAGCCGTGGGTTGCCGACCCCTGGACTAGGACAACGCTGACACATAAAGAGTTGCAGTTATATTATGTTGACTGTGTTTACACTGCAGGCCAAAGCGGCCCAAATCAGATTATTTTTTTAATCAGATTTTTTTTATTTTAGCTGACTGTTTACACTGCAAGTAAAATGTGTTTTTTTTTTTATCAGACTCCAGTGTAAATGCCCACAGGCCCTAATGTGGCCCCAACGTGGCCTTGACGTCACTTGAATACGCAGTGCGATAAAGTGAAAAAAAAGGAAGTTGACCGAGAGGAAGTCGCTACTACTACAAAATAAGATAAAAGTCACCACACCTTCAAAATTGTGTTATTTACGTGAAAATAAATTAATGTAATATAATGTATGAATGTATGTATATAGTGTAAAATATTTGGGAGTGCTAATCTTTTAATGGCTGTTAAGTAGAGGAGTCACGGACATCAGCGTGGATCTACGGGAGCTTTATTTTTCAAATCACATGTAAGGAAATGCGCCACAGTGTCAATTACGGTCCTTCAACAATCGCTATTTCTTCGGAATCAAAATAAATATTCTTATATTACATATAGCCTATTATTTGTGCACTATTGACAAGTGAGGCACTGAAAATTTGGTCGTCTTGAATAGACTTTGGTCATCGAAAGTGGATGTTGTGATGAAATAGCCACTTCCGCTGGCGACTGTGCCTTTTGCCGTGCCTACGAGTGTTGTAGCTCGCCCAAAGCTGATGAAAAAGTCACATTCAGGTCGCATTGCGTGTAGACTGAAGTCACATTTGAAAAGATGAGATTCCTATTAGATTCAGGACTACCGTACCTCCTGATGTGGCCTGAATCTGATGCCAAACGATCAGATTTGAACCATTTGGAGCTTTTAGACTGGCAAAAAAATTTCAGCTCTGTCTCACTTGAGGGCAAAAAAATCTGATTCGGTGTGCAGTGTAAAATGTTATATTATCCTCTCTCAAGACTCTCATTAATCTATTTGTTGATTTCCTGTTAATAACTGCTTACTTTCTGCTGTAACATAGATTCATCTACACTTCTTAAACTTTACTAAGCACTTATTTCTTGGTGTTGTTTAAAGCCAGCTTAGTGATTTTCAACCTTTTTTGAGCAAAGGCATATTTTTTGGGTTGAAAAAATCCGGAGGCACACCACCAGCAGAAATCATTAAAAAACAAACTCAGTTGACAGTAAAAAGTCGTCGCAATTGTTGGATATGACTTTAAACCATAACCAAGCATGCATGACTACAGCTCTTGTCTCAAAGTAGGTATACTGTCACCACCTGTCACATCACCCCCTGACTTATTTGGAGTTTTTTGCTGTTTTCCTGTGTGTAGTGTTTTAGTTCTTGTCTTGCGCTCCTATTTTGGTGGCTTTTTCTCTTATTTTGGTATTTTCCTGTAGCAGTTTCGTGTCTTCCTTTGAGCGATATTTCCCGCATCTACTTTGTTTTAGCAATCAAGACTATTTCAGTTGTTTTTATCCTTCTTTGTGGGGACATTGTTGATTGTCATGTCTTGTTCGGATGTACATTGTAGATGCCGTATTTGCTCCACAGTAAGTCTTTGCTGTCGTCCAGCATTCTGTTTTTGTTTACTTTGTAGCCAGTTCAGTTTTAGTTTCGTTCTGCATAGCCTTCCCTAAACTTCAATGCCTTTTCTTAGGTGCACTCACCATTTGTTTATTTTTGGTTTAAGCATTAGATACCTTTTTACCTTCACACTGCCTCCCGCTGTTTCCGACATCTACAAAGCAATTAGCTACCTGCTGCCACCTACTGATATGGAAAAGTATAGCATGGTTACTCTGCCAACACATAATTTGCAGATTATAATTACTGGTTTGCAAAAAATATTTTTAACCCAAATAGGTGAAATTAGATCATCTCCCACGGCACACCAAACTGTATCTCACGTAGTGTGCCGCGGCACAGTGGTTGAAACAGACTGGCTTAAAGGTTACTTTATCCATTAGCATGCCTGCTCCTGGTATTCCCTTTGTGTGATGTCCTCCAGTGATAATGAAGATGATAATGATACTTAAGGTAGTAAGAAATACAGTATTTTTGTCGTAATGGAGGGGATTATCATTATCCTAGAGAAGTGGCTCCACACTGTTTATAGAGTCACATAATTAGTTGCTAGCTTGTCAGACGAGGGACTAAAAATAAGAGGGGATCAGTGTTTGTGATTGGCATTAAAATACATTAATCGGCTAATGGCGATCACATACTCTTTCATAAAAAACGTCCGATACTGATCAGTGGTCCATAGATTGGCACATCCCTAACTTGTACATGTCATACTTGCTAGGAAAGACGACCTTATTATAGCTTCATATAAAATCAACTATAATGATAATAATATTAAAGCAAACCGAGATCTAGTATTGGAATACTATCCACATCGACAGATGGATAATAGGCGATGGGATTGGATCGGATGTGATGGCGGAACTTGCAGACAGAGCAAGATGAGCCAACTGGCTCTATCTATGAATTGATTTTATTACAACCAGTACATTGATGGAACACATTTTGTGAGCAGATATATAAAATTAAATTAAAATAAATCACAGGGTCATTATTAATTAGGCCTACTTGCATGCATGATATCTCCTTGGCATCAATGTTGTGTAATCTATTATTAGCATCATTTTGCCAACCTTGAGGTTTTTGCATTGATGTTGAAACTGTATTGATATATTTTTGGCAGGAACCCTCTTAAAGCTACAATGTCTAGTAAAAAATACTGGACGTTTCAGCCTTTCATTGCTTTCATCATATATGAAATCATGGTCATAGTAATTTGGCTTTTTTGACACACATATGCATAAAAAAATAATTTTCTCAAAAGATTTGTTGACGTGATGAGACCAAAATTGAGACTTTTGGCCATCAGTCTAGACCAGGGCTATTCAATTGGTGGCCTGGGGTCCAAATCCATCCTGGGAATGACAATGTACCGTCCCCCGAATTCAGTTAAAAACCTGGGAGGCAAACATTATTTGCAGCAAATTCCTAAAAACACTGGAGTGCTCCTATTGTATAGAGAAACTTGGATCACTGTAAACACATTCACTACGTTTCAATGCACTAAATTAGTCTGTTTTCTCAAATAGTTTTTTTTGTTGTTTTTTCACACCTACATGTGAAGTGTCCATACACACTCTCTAATGTGACTATTGATCATACGCCGTGAGCCATCCGTATACACTGGGGGGCGCTTATTATTATATTGCTTTTCCGGTTGACCTATGACATCACACTAGCCTCTGTGGCTCTTTACAAGTCACCAGCCTAGCTCTGTGGTACGTGATGTCCGTTGTAATATTGACACAGGGTCTGTGGATTAATGGAAGTAGTTTTAAATCCAAAGGAAAATAAAGTAAGTGCCCAGATTAAGGTTGCTATTTTTCTGGACTATCTTGCCAGTTGTGTGGAATACAACAAATAAACATTCTCCTCTTCATTCCAATTGTTTGTTTTATTGAATGGTATCTGCTTCTGGGTCATATCCTGCGCGTTGAGGCTGGCGCATGCGTGATTCAAAGGGTCTCCTGCGGCCAGAGGTGGGTAGAGTAGCCAGAAATTGTACTCAAGTAAGAGTACTGTTACTTTAGAGATTTATTACTCAAGTAAAAGTAAGGAGTAGTCACCCAAATATTTACTTGAGTAAAAGTAAAAAGTATGTTGTAAAAAAACTACCGGTACTCAAGTACTGAGTAACTGATGAGTAACATACACACACATATCATATATATATATATATATATATATATATACACACACACACACATATATACATATATATATATATATATATATATATATACAAATATATACATACATATATATATATATATATATATATACATTGATATATACAGTATATAATTTATATATATTTTTTTTGCCGTTTTTGTTTACATGTTAATAGTGTTTTAATGAATATACATGCATGTTTAACACATATAGATTCCTTTCTTTCATGAAGACAAGAATATAAGTTGGTGTATTACCTGATTCTGATGACTTGCATTGATTGGAATCAGACAGTAGTGATGACAAACGTCCACGTTTTCAAATGGAGGAGAAAAAAAGTTCCTCCTTTCTGTCTAATACCACATGAAAGTGGTTGGTTTTTGGCATCTTATATGTCCAGCTTACATATTCGTTTTTATACACTTTACAAGAAATACATTGGCGGCAAACTCCGTAGCTTGCTAGCTTGTTTGCGCAGGCTTTCGGAGACTCTTATTTTGAAAGCGCAGGCGCGATGGAGCGGCACTTTTATTGTGAAGACAGGAACTGTGCAGTCAGTCTTTAGGCTTTTGACGGGGTGTACGGTTGAAATAAAAAATGGTCTTTTTTCCTTCACACTTTTGATAGATTGATTGGAACTTGTATTAGTAGATTGCACAGTACAGTACATATTCCGTACAATTGACCACTAAATGGTAACACCCCAATACGTTTTTCAACTTGTTTAAGTCAGGTCATGTGACCCCTGGCTCTGTTTGATTGGTCCAACGTCACCAGTGACTGCATCTGATTGGTGGAACGGAGTGAACGTCACCAGTGACTGTATTTGTTGAAACGCAGGCACTATGAAGGTCTGTCTGACAGACCAAAACAAACAAAGCGTGCATTAACAGATCGATAAAAATTAGTAGCGAGTAGCGAGCTGAATGTAGATAAAAGTAGCGGAGTAAAAGTAGCGGAGTAAAAGTAGCGTTTCTTCTCTATAAATATACTCAAGTAAAAGTAAAAGTATGTTGCATTAAAACTACTCTTAGAAGTACAATTTATCCCAAAAGTTACTCAAGTAGATGTAACGGAGTAAATGTAGCGCGTTACTACCCACCTCTGCCTGTGGCAGCACAAACCCACTCGAGAGATCTGGTATCCATTCGCATATTCCAGATGTATTAATCCAGTTTTTCAAAAAACAAACATGATTGGATTAAGGTGTTTCCATGGGTTTTAGGATGCTTATTTAGTGCTAAACTATTTGAGAAATCAGACTAATTTAGTGCATGAACACATACTGATTGGCAGATCCTTGCATTGACATTTTAACCTTTCTAGCAAACATAGAACACTGGGGTCCAAACCTTTGATATACGTAACTAAGGTGTTCCTCAAGATACCCCTTTAAGTCCTCTCCTTTTTGGCGGTTCCAATTTTTTTCGTAATGTGATTTATGTAACTAAGGTGTTGCTGTACCTTGTCTACTACAGTACAATGTACTACTATGTTAGATCCACTAAGGACTGTTCTTTCACAATATTATGTCACTCGACATCCATTGCTTTCGGTCTCCCCTAAAGAGGGGGGGTTACCCACATATGCGGTTTCTCATAGTCATTCACATCGACGTCCCTGATGTGGGCTCTGTACCGAGGATGTCGTTGTGGCTTGTACAGCCCTTTGAGACTTTTGTGATTTAGGGCTATATAAATAAACATTGATTGATTGATTGATTGATTCTATAGTTGTACCAGTAATGTTCCTCAAAGTTCTATTTTAGGTTCTCTCTTTTTCATCGTTTGGGCTAATCGGCTGGTGCCCATAAATTCAGTTCAAAAAACTTGAGAGACTCACATTTTTATAGTAGATTCTGTAACTCTGACAAAACATATAGGAACAAATCAAATGTCTACTGTAGAGGCCGCTGGTTTTCCGGAATATACAAATTATGACTAAAAGTGAAGGTCCCTAGTTTCTTGGTAATGTGGCCCCCAAAACCATTTAGTTGAATATTCCTGGTCTATAGTCTAGTCTAGACACTATTTTTAGCGAGCACCAAACACTGCAAAACCTCACCATGAAGCATGAAGATGGCTGCAGGCCCTAGAAATCTTGTAAAGGTAGAGGAACATGAACACATAAAAAATATGGCCAAATCTGCAGGAGGCTCTATTTCAACAAGCAAGAGAACTTCAACTTGGGAGAATGTTTATTTTCCAGCAAGACAAATGACCCCAAGTAGCGTCTACAGCTAAAGCTACTCAGAACTGGTTCAAAGACAACAAGGTAAATGTTCTTAAGTGAGCAAGTCAAAGCCCAGGAGATTTCAATCCAATCGAGAATTTGGAGCTGGCCTTGAAAAGAGCTGTTCACGCCCGATTGAGCTGCTTTGCAAAGCGGAATGGGGAAAACCTGCAGTGTCCAGATGTGTAACCTGATTGAGATGCAGCCACTCATACAGGCTCAGTGCTGTAAATTGAAGACAAAGGTGCATTTACAAAATATGGGACTACCAATGGAGTCATTTACTATACCTTATAAATGTTGAATTATTCAACACACATTTGTAAACAGCAGTTATCTTTTGTTTGCAAATGATTGTTAAAAGACCCAAATTAAATTGACCATGATTTCATTTATTAAGGAAAAAAGAAAGCTGAAATATCAAAGAAGGGTTCCGTCATTATTGTAAATTTGATAAGAGTCCTGACATTTCGTAACTGTTTCAGTGCGGGCCTTGAGTTCAGTTTACACTTAAAGGGATTGATTGATTGATTGATTGATTGATTGAGACTGTTATTAGTAGGTTGCACAGTGAAGTACATATTCCGTACAACTGACCACTAAATGGTAACACCCGAATAAGTTTTTCAACTTGTTTAAGTTGGGGTCTACCTAAATTGATTCATGATACAGATATATACTATCAGATATATACTATCATCATAATACAGTCATCACACAAGATAATCATCAGGGTATATACATTAAATTATTTACTTTATTTACAATCCGGGGTGTGGAGGGGGTGGGGGTTAGGTTTGGTGGTTATCATCACTTCAGTCATCAACAATTGAGAACAGAGAAATGGACATTGAAACAGTGTAGGTCTGACTTGGTAGGATATGTACAGCAAGTAGTGGACATAGAGAGAGAGAGAGAGAGAGAGATCAAAAGGCATAAGAAAAAGTATCTACATTTGATTATTTACATTTGATTATTAACAATCCGGGGAGGGTGTTAGTTTAGGGTTGAAGTTGCCTGGAGGTGTACTTTTATTGCGGTTTTGAAGGAGGATAGAGATGCCCTTTCTTTTACACCTGTTGGGAGCGCATTCCACATTGATGTGGCATAGAAAGAGAATGAGTTAAGACCTTTGTTAGATCGGAATCTGGGTTTAACGTGGTTAGTGGAGCTCCCCCTGGTGTTGTGGTTATGGCGGTCATTTACGTTAAGAAAGTAGTTTGACATGTATTTCGGTATCAGGGAGGTGTAGGTGTAGTTTTATAGACTAGGCTCAGTGCAAGTTGTTTTACTCTGTCCTTCACCCTGAGCCAGCCCACTTTGAAAAAGTAGGTAGGAGTGAGGTGTCATCTGGGGTAGAGGTCTAGAAGTAATCTGACTAGCTTGTTCTGGGATGTTTGGAGTTTAGATTTGAGGGTTTTGGAGGTGGTAGGGTACCAGGAGGTGCATGCGTAATCGAAAAAGTGTTGAACAAGAGTTCCCGCTAGAATCCTCATGGTGCTTTTGTTCACCAGAGAGGAGATTCTATAGAGAAATCTTGTTTTGGTTGACCTTTTTGATTACCTTTGTTGCCATTTTATCACAGGAAAGATTAGCCTCTAGAATGGAATCTAGGTAGGTGACCTCATCTTTCCTGGTGATAACAATGTCACCCACTTTCATAGTGAAGTCATTGAAATTCTTAAGGTTGATGTGGGACCCAAACAGGATGGATTCCGTCTTACCTAAGTATATGGATAGCTTGTTGTCAGCGAGCCAGGTGCAAGTTCTACAGGGAACCTTTGATTATTTTAATCTACATATTCTGAGTTGCCTAAGCGGTAGAAAATGGACGGATGGATGTTCTGGTATTTCTCAAGATTCCAGTTTGCAAAAAAGGAAGATCCAGGCACAATGCATCTTGAAGTATTTTAATGCTCAACGAACGAAAAACATATACGCCGCAGCGTAGGAGCAAACGCTCAGATAAAACAGTCACAAAACATGAGACTTCAGGAGCCAGCCCGCTTAGACGGTACCACGGACAATTTAGTAACAAGCAAGCAGTAGAATGCAGTTGTCATACCAGGGAGCAGCAACAGTGAAGGTATAAGGAATTGGTTGGGCAAGCATGAACCTCCGATCACTAGGAGTGATCGTCATGTATTTATAGTGAATGAAGATAAATGTTAACAGGTGTGCAAAGTGGTACGGAAGTCAATGGTCTGAACATGTGGAGGAGAAATGAACAGAATGAGTAACCACAACAACATGGCAGATAAACAGAATGTAAAACTACATTCAACACCCCTTTTTGTGGTCTAGATAATAAGTATTAGATATGCTTTGGTGTAAATTTTGCATAAATTCCGCTCCACAGTCACTTTTATAACCTGTTTTTTTCAGTCTGTCTGCAAGATGTTTGCTCCTGGAGATTGTTAAAGAAGCCACGCCCACCCTCTCCAAAAGTATCATCATTTGTCTTTTGAAAATATATACAGTATATTGGAGTCATGACGCTATTTTCTTTCCAAACATGGTCAAAAATAAACTTCGTAAACATATAGATTCACCCGGTCACAACATTGGTACACATGCAGGCTCTCCAATCGATTCGGGCTACATAAAAAACAGCAGCTTTTTCAGCAACATTTATGTCACTGCATGTCGCATGTCTGTGTTATTTTGTGTTTTCCTCATAGCTTGAAGCAGCCCTTCACCCTCTGAATGAAAGCTTTACTTATTGTCCAAATAAGTTTGTCCACCTCGCTGTGACGTCACAACATAGCCAGGCTGCAAAAGAGGCATCCAAAGCTGCGTGCAAGCTCACGACAAGATGCATGAGCCTCATCATTATATGCTTTGGCATTGTTTAACACGAGTATGCAACATTTGTACAAACTCCGTTTCCATATGAGTTGGGAAATTGTGTTAGATGTAAATATAAACGGAATACAATGATTTGCAAATCCTTTTCAACCCATATTCAATTGAATGCACTACAAAGACAACATACCGGTATTTGAAGTTCAAATTCATAAACTTTATTTATTTTTTTGCAAATAATAATTAACTTAGAATTTCATGGCTGCAACACGTGCCAAAGTAGTTGGGAAAGAGCATGTTCACCACTGTGTTACATGGCCTTTCCTTTTAACAACACTCAGTAAACCTTTGGGAACTGAGGAGACACATTTTTTAAGCTTCTCAGGTGGAATTCTTTCCCATTCTTGCTTGATGTACAGCTTAAGTTGTTCAACAGTCCGGGGGTCTCCGTTGTGGTATTTTAGGCTTCATAATGCGCCACACATTTTCAATGGGAGACAGGTCTGGACTACAGGCAGGCCAGTCTAGTACCCACACTCTTTTACTATGAAGCCACGTTGATGTAACACGTGGCTTGGCATTGTCTTGCTGAAATAAGCAGGGGCGTCCATGGTAACGTTGCTTCTATGGCAACATATGTTGCTCCAAAACCTGTATGTACCTTTCAGCATTAATAGCGCCTTCACAGATGTGTAAGTTACCCATGTCTTGGGCACTAATACCCCCATACCATCACAGATGCTGGCTTTTCAACTTTGCGCCTATAACAATCCGGATGGTTCTTTTCCTCTTTGGTCCGGAGGACACGACGTCCACAGTTTCCAAAAACAATTTGAAATGTGGACTCGTCAGACCACAGAACACTGTTCCACTTTGTATCAGTCCATCTTAGATGAGCTCAGGCCCAGCGAAGCCGACGGCGTTTCTGGGTGTTGTTGATAAATAGTTTTCGCCTAGCATAGGAGAGTTTTAACTTGCACTTACAGATGTAGCAACCAACTGTAGTTACTGACAGTGGGTTTCTGAAGTATTCCGGGAGCCCATGTGGTGATATCCTTTACACACTGATGTCGCTTGTTGATGCAGTACAGCCTGAGGGATCGAAGGTCACGGGCTTAGCTGCTTACGTGCAGTGATTTCTCCAGATTCTCTGAACCCTTTGATGATATTACGGACCGTAGATGGTGAAATCCCTAAATTCCTTGCAATAGCTGGTTGAGAAAGGTTTTTCTTAAACTGTTCAACTATTTGCTCACGCATTTGTTGACAAAGTGGTGACCCTCGCCCCATCCTTGTTTGCGAATGACTGAGCATTTCATGGAATCTACTTTTATACCCAATCATGGCACCCACCTGTTCCCAATTTGCCTGTTCACCTGTGGGATGTTCCAAATAAGTGTTTGATGAGCATTCCTCAACTTTATCAGTATTTATTGCCACCTTTCCCAACTTCTTTGTCACGTGTTGCTGGCATCAAATTGTAAAGTTAATGATTATTTGCAAAAAAAAAAAATGTTTATCAGTTTGAACATCAAATATGTTGTCTTTGTAGCATATTCAACTGAATATGGGTTGAAAATGATTTGCAAATCATTGTATTCCGTTTATATTTACATCTAACACAATTTCCCAACTCATATGGAAACAGGGTTTCAAGTTCAAGTTCAAGTTCAAGTTTCAAGTTTATTCACAATACCATATAACAAATACAATAGTAGTAAAATATCATCATTTAAAGATGTTGGTACGTGAAAGGGTCCCCCAAATAAGCTAGAAGAAGCTTTTGACAGGGGGTCCAGAGGATAGAATATACATGGAATGATGGAATATACATGGAATGATGGAACATGGTAGCAAGTACAACAACAAAAAACAAAACAAAAAACAACGCTATATGATTAACACAAGATAATAGTACTAAAGCAAGCATACACATACATACATACATTCATTCAACCATGCAAAACCCAACAGTAGTCTACCCTACATGAGGCATTAAATATAGGTGGTTAATAGATAAGTTTTTAGTTTATTTTTGAAGTTGGAGAATGGATACAGCATCTTGAGGTTCTCATTAAGCCGGTTCCAAATCTTTGGTCCCCTGCATACAACACTTCGAGCGGTACAATCCAGTAAACGATGTTTCCCTGATATCAAATCTAAGTTACGAGTGTTGTTTGTAAGTCAGAAAAGACTAAATTCATCATAGATTCCCTTTAAAGAAGGTTGTAGGTGACAGTCAGTCAGTTCGGACATGTACTTTCAGCTCTTAAGGTTAGGTTAGCAGTGAAACCTGTTGCTTACAAGTGACTACATCTCTGAACTTCTAAATCTAACCATGCAACCCTTTTGGATCTGGAACTCAAACCTAGGAATGTTGAGGTTGTGCCAAGTCAGTTTTATTTATGGTTCTCCATATGGTACAAAACCTTTTAAAGGGAAAATATGTTTGCAATATGCTACAAATATTAGTGTTTGCTCAATGAACAATCCCAAGAAAGCATAATGGAGAAGATTGCAGGTGCCAACAAACCACTCACATGGTCATAGGGCATTTAATAGAGTTTGCCTCATAAAACTCAGCTTGAATGTACTGTATGTTGGTGATGAAAAAAACAGCAACACACACAGCATGCAGGGCGGCAAACTGAGGGCAGGAGTATGATTACAGGGGTTATTTACATTTCAGCACAGAGCTACACAGAAAGTCAGCAAGTGTTTGACAAAGCGAGAGAGAGAAGATGGCTTCCAGATGTGAGGTGGAATTCAGGGCGCCATAGAGCTACTCCTCCTCTTTCTCCTCTTTCTCTTCTTCACATGAACATACGGACAGAGATCTGGAGCGAAACTGTGCAGTAAAAAAGAAAGAAGAGATGTTCTAGGATATCCTCCCTTGGAACATTCTAACAAGGCTGCAACAATGCTGTTATTGGGGACGACCTGCCACGGTTGGTAGAGTGGCCGTGTCAGCAACCTGAGGGTTCCTGGTTTGATCCCCGGCTTCTGCCATCCTCGTCACGTCCGTTGTGTATTTGGGAAAGACACTCCACCCTTGCTCCTGATGGGTCGTAGTTAGGGCCTTGCATTCAGTGTGTGAATGGATGAATGTGGAAATAGTGTCAAAGCGCTTTGAGTACCTTGAAGGTAGAAAAGTGCTATACAAGTATAAACCATTTATCACGTTCATTCCAAAAAAAAGAAGGCAGGTTGAGATAATTGAGAATATCATCATGGCTGTGTTTGATTGTAGTTAGTTAGTTAAAGACTCCTTATTAAAATTGATTTTTAATGACATTCTAATAGTAATATGTGTCCCTAAATCCTGTTTTTTGACCATTGAGGCAGCTTACAGTTTATTCCTCACGATACCACCTCTGACCTGTCCCTAGCTACATGAAATTGTCACATGTATGTGCTCACCAGCTTTGTAAAAAAAAAGAAAAGAAGGCGGCTTCGCTCCAGATCTTAGGTTTGGTTGTTATCATCAGACATCAACAATTGAGAACAGAGAAATGGATATTGGAACAGTGTAGGTCTGACTAGGTAGGATATGGACAGCAAGTAGTGGGCAGAGAGAGAGAGAGAGAGAGAGAGAGAGAGAGAGAGAGAGAGAGAGAGAGAGAGAGAGAGAGAGAGAGAGAGAGAGAGAGAGAGAGAGAGAGAGAGAGAGAGAGAGAGAGAGAGAGAGAGAGAGAGAGAGAGAGAGAGAGAGAGAGAGAGAGAGAGAGAGATCAGAAGGCATAAGAAAAAGTATCTGCATTTGATTGTTTACATTTGATTATTAACAATCCAGGGAGGGTGTTAGTTTAGGGTTGTAGCTGCCTGGAGGTGAACTTTTATTGCGGTTTTGAAGGAGGATGGAGGTACACTTTCTTTTATACCTGTTGGGAGTGCATTCCACATTGATGTGGCATAGAAAGAGAATGAGTTAAGACCTTTGTTAGTTCGGAATCTGGGTTTAACGTGGTTAGTGGAGCTCCCCCTGGTGTTGTGGTTATGGCGGTCATTTACGTTAAGGAAGTAGTTTGACATGTACTTCGGTATCAGGGAGGTGTAGCGAATTTTATAGATGATGTTGATGTAAATGATAACATCAATATGTTTAATAAGTTTAGCATTATAGTGTGTATGTAAGCCAGTGTTTCTTAACCATAGGGCCGTTGTTGAGCTGCGAATGTCCCATAGGGGGCCGCCAAAAAATATGTGTTTCTCAGCTGTGGTCCGTATGGCCCGCAGCAGTACTCAGTTGTAATACACCTTTCCACCACTTGTGGCAGTGCTGACAATCTCTAGCAAACAGAAGAAGTCCAGAGCTAAAGTCATGAAGAAGTTAAGCAAAACCAACTTTTCTTACCTGATGGTACCTACTTTTGCATATTTGGGATCTGCATAAGTCCCCAAAATGTAAAATTAAACTAGTGGAGGCATTACCAAGATAATTATTTAAAAAATCTTGCCTTCTTTCATACTTTTTTTCTGTCTTGCCTCTGGTGAGGGCGGTCTGGGGGAACCCCAACCACCGCCTTCACCACTGCTTGTTTGCTCCAACTCCCCCTCCCTCTGTTGCGAGTTTGTTGTGACTAAATGTAACGTGTTTATGTTTGCATTGCAAATGAGTTTTTTTTCCCTTGGACTCAGTCTGGACCCCCTCTTGCGGATCCAGCCTTTGACTGATATTTTTTTACTCTCCCACCCTTTCCCAATATCACCTTTTTTTTAAAAAGCGCCGTAAAAATGGCTGCGCCGTCGGCGGTCTTGTCTTGTCTCCCTGTAGCGTATGTCTGCTCCTAGTGGGACTGTGCCGAAAATATACTTTTCAGTTCTTATGTGTCTTGTGCATGTTAAGAATTGACAATAAATCATCTTGAATCTTGAATCTTCTTCTAAACGAGTCGTTTGGAATTTGCTGTGTACTGTAAGCTTGTCAGCCCTGTGGCCTTAGCAGATATCTCCATGTATGGTAGAAATTTACCTGAAGGGCTTTTTGCGAGTCTGCCATTGTAGTCTAACATTGTAGTCAGTAAGCTCCTTCTTTTTCTTTATCCTTTTGTTGTGGGGCAGAATGGTTCGTACATGCATCCTCTGCTGTAGTCATTTTTAATACAAAGTAGCGTATTGTTCTAACTTAGGTCTGTCAGTAGACTCCAAATGAAAGTGGCAAAAACTACAACATGGCTGACGGGGAGAAGACCCAGTCATTGTGGAGGCACGTACTACCACAAGGAAGTGTTTTAAAAGTGGGGAAAAATCATAAATCAGGCTTCATAAATAACAACTTTAAGTGCAAAAATTATGCCTACAGTTGTGAAGCTGTATTTTCATTTATACTTCAATTGTATTGACAGTTTAGTTAAGAAACCTATTTCTTATTATTTATTATTAACTTAGCAGTACATAATTGTATGAAAATGTTTTTTTCATCAATTGTTAGAGTCCCTTCTTATGCAGTATATTTGGTTAATACTTATTTTTCTAATCAGCCTGACGTAAGCCTAAGGATTGTGTTGAATAAATAATGTTTTTTTGTGATTAACACATGTTTGCATACCATTTGACAAGGTAATAAACTATAAGTAGGTTAGATATATTAGAGTATGATTAAAATCAAGCATAACATTACTAATTCAGCGTTAATGTTTGAGTGGGTCCTGGGCCCCTCTGTAGTGAAAAATGTGGTCCTAATGTCACAAAGGTTAGGAACCCCTGTTTTAAGAAACACTGCTCACTGCCACCAAAATAGCCTGCCAATACCCTTGAGAGACACACTGAAGTGCAAAAAGTTAACTACGAGCTGAACTGTCCCTCCTCCTATGCCGCCGCCACACGCGCACGCGCTGTCACTAGCCCTGTGGTGCACTTACAGTTTGAAATCCCAAAACTCCTTAACTTTAACAGCCAAGTCGCTACAATGATTAGGAATAAAAAATAAAATCCACTTTACCTTGTTCATTTAGTCTTCTTGGTGTTCGAAGAAAGGGCTTAGTTTTGCAAATAAAGCTTGTCCCATTCCTCATCCACGAATCCCTCGAATTCTTCTTCTTCAGTGTCCGAATTAAACAGTTGGGCGAATACGGCATCCAACATGCCCGCTGCTGCTCTATTCCCATGTTCTGCTGCGTGACTGATCGCCTTGAGTTTAAACTCTGCGTCGTAAGCGTGTCTCTTTATAGGAGCCATTTTGGGGTCTTTACATAAACACACAAATGGAAATGAAACGGCACGCCTCGCGCAGTCATATATCCAAGCGTGC
Source organism: Nerophis lumbriciformis (assembly GCF_033978685.3). Classification (NCBI taxonomy): domain Eukaryota; kingdom Metazoa; phylum Chordata; class Actinopteri; order Syngnathiformes; family Syngnathidae; genus Nerophis; species Nerophis lumbriciformis. Next base: position 6,481,818 of record NC_084566.2, read on the forward strand.
ACCACGCGCTTCTTCTTCTACGGTAAGCAGCCGACGACTTCATTTTCCCCCATAGAAGAAGAAGCGCTTCTTCTTCTACGGTAAGCAGCCGCCGACTTCATTTTCCCCCGTAGAAGAAGAAGCGCTTAGTAGAAGAAGGTCTCGTAGTTGCGAGACCTGTTGTGGCTCAATATTGGTCCATATATAAGGCGCACTGTCAGCTTTTGAGAAAATTGGAGGTTTTTAGGGCCGCCTTGTAGTGCGGAAAATACGGTACATGTGTCTATTGACAATAAAAATCTTTACTATTCTGTATATTGCAAATAACTCCTCTGCACAGCTGCTTTTACTTGTAAACAATTGAAGCTCAAGGCTATAACCTAAGCTGCAAGCTACATCGCGAACATAGTAACGGACTATATAACTTTCTCATCCATGGCCAAACACGGCAGACAGTGATCCAATTAAAAGTATTTTTTTTAGGAAAATCATTCTTTATTTTGCCAGAGGACGGTGACGCTATTTTCTAACAGTAGAAGGCTAAACCAGCTACACAACAACGCGAGCTAACATTGCTAACGTATCATTCACACATTTCTGACCTACTGTTATTACTTACTGTTTCATTGTCTCCTCCATTGCCCTAAATAGTAGTCACCAAGCCCGTCATTAAAAGTACTTTATTGGAAAATCCATCATTATGCTGGCGCAGGATTCATTGCACACACGAAGAGACACTTCTTCCGAGTTGAAGGCACATTTGCACAAATCATAAAAGTTAAAAGTAAAGCACTTTTTTTTACTTCAGATGAGGCTGAATGTTTGTGTAGTAACTTGTGCTGGTTTAAACAAACAGAGCATTTTGTTGTCACGACATGATGTCGCACAACCAGTTTTACGTAAATTTAACTTGGCTGACTCACGGAATTATGTTAGGGTATATCATATATGGATAATCCGCTGACATCACACTTGGGAAAAACGTCACACTTGAACAAAATTCCAAACGGACTGTTTGGAGGAAGTAGGAAATAAGGCGAGATTGTTTTAAAAATATTTCTGCAATGCCTCCACGGTTTGATTTTTAAATTTGTGGGACTTATACAGATCCCAAATACACATCAGCAGGTACTAACAGGTAAAAAAAAGTTGTTTTTGCATAATAAGGCCCCTTTAACTCTATCCAGAAAACAGCAGCAGGTACAATCCTCACACACATTAGTCTGGCTCACTTGTTTGTGATGTGTCTCTCTTCTAAACCGTTCTCTCTGCAACCTGTATTAACTAGAAATACTGTAGTTGCATTACAATCCTATTGTAACTCTACTGGTCACTGCTGGAGTTTAGCACAGATTCCTATTGTTCTCCCAACAACTACGTTTTCTACATCTTTGATGAAGAGATAATATGATAACCACATTCCGATGTTCTTCAACGTACTTTGCAGTGTGTGTGGCGGATAATGAGGATATGTTGTGTGGCTCTAGCCAGGAGAAGCATGTTTGCGAGTATTTTATATACTTTGTTGGAACTAAGGACTGCATGTTAAGGTCGGCAATAAAGTTAAAAAGGAGCCTCAGATCAGACCGTCGGGACGACACAATACCATCTGCTGCCTCCTCTTCTGCCCCTGATAACAGCTCCTCTGTCACTGCTGACTGAGCCTGTACAAAAAAATGCTGCAGGACATACAGCACAGAAATTTGGTGGTCCGGAAAGAAGGATGTTTAAGCATATTTTTGTTCGGTCAGTAGTTTGTAATTGGAAACGTTTGCATAAGAGGGTTTTGCGATAGGAGGTTCTACCAGTAAGATATTACGAACAGCTCTCAGTATGATTTCTTGACACAAGTTCTTATAAGTGTTAAACTAAAGTGAATCGAGAACCTAATACACTCAAGTAACCCATCACAAAATGCATGCGCAGGAACTCACACATATGCAACAAGCACTCTTGAGTCAGTCAGTACGTGTCCATACACTAAATTAGTCTGATTTCTTGAATAATTCGGCTCAAAATAAGATTTCTACAACACATGGAACCACCTTAATCTGTTTGTCTTTCTAAAGATCAGATTAACACACCGGGATTGTGCAACTGGAAACCAGTTATCTCTGGCATGTGATTACTAGTGAGTTATCAGTTCGCCAATCTCCATGGGGGACCAACACACCACTCTTTACTACATTATTCACAGATGAAGAAGAACAAGCATAACAATCAGAGCTATAGAAGCTGAAATGAGAAAATATTTTTAAACTATAAACCCTCTTTTCAGTTTGTCACATGGTTTTAAGAACAAACGCTGTAGAAATCTAAATGATTGAAACTGGAACTGGAAGAAAGCATTAGCAGGCCTGGGCCAATATTCGATAAGTGAAATTTAAGTCGGTAAGTTTCCAAGAGGCAAGCCTCAAAACTTCTGGAACAAAGTAATTTGGAGTGATGAGACCAAAATTGAACTTTTTGGCCACTTGACCATGCAACCCATTTTTCTTCAAGTGCCTCCTTATTGTGCATCTTGAAACAGCCACACCACAATTTTTCACAGAGTCCTGTATTTCAGCTGAAGTTATTTGTGGATTTTTCTTTGCATCTCGAACAATTTTCCTGGCAGTTGTGGCTGAAATCTTTGCTGGTCTACCTGAATCCCTCATTTTCCATTTCTTAATCAGGGTTTGAACACTGCTGATTGGCATTCTTGATTCCTTGGATATCTTTTGCTACCCCTTTCCTATTTTATGCAGTTCAATTACCTTTTCTCGCAGATCCTTTGACAGTTATTTTGCCTTCCCCATGACTCAGAATCCAGAAACATCTGTGCAGCACTGAATGAAAGATGCAAGGGTCTGTCAGAAGCCCAGAAACTCACTGACATTTTATACACACACATTAATTACAAACAAACATGTCACAGGTGAGGATTGGAACCTTGATTAACCATTCAAACCTGTTTGTGTCAACTTTTGTGCATGTTATCAGATCAAAGTCACTGGGGTATGTAAACTTTTGATCAGGGTCATTTGGGTACTTTCTTTTGTCATTTTGATTTAAAAAGAGTAAACACAGTTGTTTGCCAATAAATAGCTTCACACAACCATTAAGCACGAGTGGAAGAAAGGTTTTTGTGCTATCATTCATATTCTCTGAAGAATGGCCAAGAAATCATAAATTCTCCCAGGGTATGTAAACTTATGAGCACAACTGTATATACCGGCCCCCAGACACATTTGTTTCTCTAAATGTGGCCCCCCGAGGCAAATTAATTGCCCAGCCCTGGTTAAGCAGCTACAATATTCAATTGTGCACATTGAAGCCACAAGCTGTGCTCTCTTAGTACAGAGTGATTGTGATTGTTCTATACTCAGAGAAATACGAGACGGGGGTGTTTTTACTGTGGGCTCAAGGACCACTAAACAGAGTTCAGTCGGACATCAAAACGCCTGCCAGAAATAATAAAAAATAATTGTAGATTTTATTTGTTACGCATTTTTCATTAAAATAAATCTTAAATTACAGTGCTAACTAGAGATGTCCGATAATGGCTTTTTTTGCCGATATCCGATATTACGATATTGTCCAACTCATAATTACCGATTCCGATATCAACCGATACCGATATATACAGTCGTGGAATTAACACATTATTATGCCTAATTTTTTTGTGATGCCCCGCTGGATGCATTAAACAATGTAACAAGGTTTTCCAAAATCAATCAACTCAAGTTATGGAAAAAAAGTGCCAGCATGGCACTGCCATATTTATTATTGAAGTCACAAAGAGCTTTTTTTTTTAACATGCCTCAAAACAGCAGCTTGGAATTTGGGACATGCTCTCCCTGAGAGAGCATAAGGAGGTTGAGGTGGGCGGGGTTGAGGTCGGGGGGATAGGGGTTAGCGGGGGGTCTATATTGTAGCGTCCCGGAAGAGTTAGTGCTGCAAGGGGTTCTGTGTATTTGTTCTGTTGTGTTTATGTTGTGTTACGGTGCTGATGTTCTCCCGAAATGTGTTTGTCATTTTTGTTTGGTGTGGGTTCACAGTGTGGCGCATATTTGTAACAGTGTTAAAGTTTTTTATACGGCCACCCTCAGTGTGACCTGTATGGCTGTTGACCAACAATGCCTTGCATTCACTTGTGTGTGTGAAAAGCCGTAGATAATTTGGGATTGGGCCAGCACGCAAAGGAAGTGCCTTTATGGTTTATTGGCGCTCTGTACGCCTCCCTACGCACCGGCGTTTTAAAAAGACATACATTTTACTTTTTGAAACCGATACCGATAATTTTGAAACCGATACCGATAATTTCCGATACTACATTTTAAAGCATTTATCGGCTGATAATATCGGACATCCCTAGTGCTAACCAATATTTAAAACAATATAAGATTGGCCATTAAAACAGATCCAATACTAACATTGAAACACTATTAGTTAAATATAAGAAACACAAAACATGCAAAATAGTTTTAATATTAGTATTAGATAAATAGTAGTTATAGTGGGTTATCTAATAGTTTGTCTATTTATTTTAGTTATTTAAAATAATAATAATAATAATTTGGCCAAAGATTCCAGTTTGTGTTTAAGTACTCTTTTGAGCACATAAAACAGTACCACAATAATAATGATAACGGCCTAGTCAAACCAAATACTATAAAAATGGGACCCATTACCTCCCTGTTTGGCACTCAGCATCAAGGGTTGGAAGTGGGGGTTAAATCACCAAACATTATTCCCGGGCGCAGCCACCGCTACTGCTCACTGCTCCCCTCACCTCCCAGGGGGTGAGGGGAGCACATAACATAACAACCTGTTTGAAAATGTTCAGTTAGGCTTTCGTTCAGCCCATAGTACGGAAACAGCTCTGCTCAGGGTAACAAACAACCTTCTGATGACTGTTGACTCTGGGTCACCATCACTCCTTATCCTCCTGGACCTGGGTCAAATGCAGAGGATAATCTCACCACACCTAGTGTGTGTGTGACAATCATTGGTACTTTAACTTTTAAAAGAAATTTCCATTTTGGTACATCCCTAATTTGTAGTAATGGCGAGTAAGAGTTGCACAGCAGTAACAGGGGTGAGTAAATAAATAAGTTAACAGAGACAAATACTGGTGAGTTACAAGTCTGTGAAAACCCCAAAAACAAAAGGTTTTGATAGACTTGTTCTTGACAACTCTTGTATGATGTAGTGCAGTTCCACAGAAGTGCAAACTACACTCACAATAATAAACACAGTCTGACTCTCGCTCTGAGTAAAGGTCAAACCGACCTCATGTCAACACTGTTTTCATTAACTCTTAAAACAGTCACCATGTACATTCCTAGGGTGTCGAAAAGTATTTTGATTCGTGTGCAATTATTCATTTCAGAGTTGTCGCATGACTAAATGAGGTTTTTTATAAAAACCTCTGAGCTCAGTGAGCACCCTGCACCATTCAAGATGGTCTAATGTTTTGAGAGCAAGACTCGCCTTGTTGGATCTGTGTGAGTGGCCATGTGGGTGTTCTCAGGGCTGCTTCAGGAAATACCGATATCCACTTTTTTTTTTTCTTCTTCCAAGGGAAACTGACCGACATTCCTCTTGGCTGTTTAAACAGAAAGCAACAGGATTGATAAATATGTACTCGCACCCTTTCACACGTGTACACATTTTTGGTGGAGAAACAAGCCCGTCTGCTCTTGGATGCGCTGTGACACGTCCAGTCGGGAGAAAGTAAACACTCACACTGACACATTGGATAGCTTTGGTTTTTAAAAGACTCCTGTGTTTTGGTGGAGCTTTGATCGAGTCGTTGTGGCTTGTGCAGCCCTTTGAGACACTTGTGATTTAGGGCTATATAAATAATCTTGGATTGATTGATTGATTGAAGCGATGGTTCCGCTGGTTTAGATCTTGGAATAGAGGCAGTTAATCTGAAGCACTGTGACAAGATTTTTTTACTATTACTCCCGGAGATGCAAGTTATGTTCCTATTAGGGATGTCCGATAATGGCTTTTTGGCCGATATCCGATATTCTGATATTGTCCAACTCTTAATTACAGATACCGATATCAACCGATACCGATATATACAGTCGTGGAGTTAACACATTATTATGCCTAATTTGGACAACCAGGTATGGTGAAGATAAGGTCCTTTTTAAAAAAATTAATAATATAAGATAAATAAATTAAAAACATTTTCTTGAATAAAAAAGAAAGTAAAACAATATAAAAACAGTTACATAGAAACTAGTAATTAATGAAAATTAGTAAAATTAACTGTTAAAGGTTAGTACTATTAGTGGACCAGCAGCACGCACAATCATGTGTGCTTACGGACTGTATCCCCGCATACTGTATTGATATATATTGATATATAATGTAGGAACCAGAATATTAATAACAGAAAAAAACAACCCTTTTGTATAAATTAGTGTGAATGAGTTTAAATGGGGGAGGGAGGTTTTTTGGGTTGGTGCACTAATTGTAAGTGTATCTTGTGTTTTTTAATGTTGATTTAACCGAACAAAAAACAAACAAAACAAAAAAACGATACTGATAATAAAAAAAGCAATACCAATAATTTCCGATATTGCATTTTAAAGCATTTATCGGCCGATATTATCGGACATCTCTAGTTCTTATGATAAAATAAAGACTAAATAATTACAAGAATTAAATGAAACCGTAAGAAAAAAACAACAACTTCTCACTTTTATCCCTGTGGTTGTTTTGCACACTGGAAGGAGATTGCAAGGAAGGCAAAGACAGGCTTAAAAGGAGGAGGAAGTCTCATTAATGAGACCACTACGCTGCTTAATTGTCACTGTCCATTTCACCTTCTGTAGATTTAATGAGTGTTTTAGTGTTTTGGACAGGGAATGCAGCCAATGTTGCTTGCCGTTTCTCCACTTTCTGAGTAATTAATCACTTTTCACTTTCACTTTCCTTTTGTTCGACACACTGCCATAAGAGGAGTATTGTAGGCCTCACTTGAGAGACATAATAGAAGGAGAAAAGTGTTATGATGTGGCAACTCTGCTGCCACCTGTCTTCGTTTTGTTGCAGTGCTTGGTTTCTGGGTCACGGGGCGGAGCCAGGGGCGCCGAAAAGGGGGGGGTAAAGGAGACGGATTCTAGGGGCCCATGATGGAGAGGGCCCAGAGAGGCCCCTAATGATGATGAAATTATAATACAGAAAAAATAATGACACTGTGTTGGGGGCCCTGTAAAGATTCTTTTCATGGGGCCCAAAATCCCTAGCGGCGCCCCTGGGCGGAGCCACCTGCGCACACACCTGATAATAATTTCTCCTGAATACTTAAGCTGTCCAGTCCATTTACTCGGCACCAGTAGATTCCAATTGGTAACCCTTTCAGTCGTGCTCATCTCTTCTGGTGTGGCCCCACTCACGATTTACGTTTTCTGTGGCTCTGCCGTGTAGTGTTAACTGTTAGCTATTCACACCTTTTGTGTGCATCCTTAGCAGTGTTTCCCCAGAACATTTGTTAGTTAAGGTGGTGTCTCTCCAGGGGAAGGGGATGGGTGGGTGTAAGGAACAGTGTAACTCGGCCTGTCGCCATAATTTTTGGTTGTGTTTTACGCTCCATTTGCTGAATGCCAATATACGATAATGTATCGATTTAAAGGCCTACTGAAACCCACTACTACCGACCACGCAGTCTGATAGTTTATATATCAATGATGAAATCTTAACATTGCAACACATGCCAATACGGCCGGGTTAGCTTACTAAAGTGCAATTTTAAATTTTGCGCGAAATACCCTGCTGAAAACGTCTCGGTATGATGACGCCTGCACGTGACGTCACGGATTGTAGAGGACATTTTGGGACAGCATGGTGGCCAGCTATTAAGTCGTCTGTTTTCATCGCAAAATTCCACAGTATTCTAGACATCTGTGTTGGTGAATCTTTTGCAATTTGTTCAATGAACAATGGAGACAGCAAAGAAGAAAGCTGTAGGTGGGAAGCGGTGTATTGCGGCAGGTGTTGTGCCGGATAACGCACCCCGCCGTAGAATGCACCCCCTGACTGTTGTGCCGGATAACACAGCCGGTGTTTCATTGTTTACATTCCCGGAAGATGACAGTCAAGCTTTACCATTGGCCTGTGGAGAACTGGAACAGAGACTCTTACCAGGAGGACTTTGAGTTGGATGCGCAGACGCGGTACCGTGAGTACGCATGCAGCTGCGGCTTCCAAACATTTGATCGCTTGCCCGTATGTGCGTGTCGCTATGTGCATGTCACGTACGTAACTTTGGAGACTTTGGGGAAATATATGTGCTGTATGAACTTTGGGGAGGTGAACAGTACTTTGGGCTGTGGGATTGAGTGTGTTGTGGCATATTAAATATAAGCCTGGTTGTGTTGTGGATAATAGAGTGTATATATGTCTTGTATTTATTTACTGTTTTATTCATTCCCAGCTGAATATCAGGTCCCACCCGCCTCTCACAGCATCTTCCCTATCTGATTTGCTCCCACTGCCCTCTCGTCCTTCACTCTCACTTTCTTCATCCACAAATCTTTCATCCTCGCTCAAATTAATGGGGAAATCGTCGCTTTCTCAGTCCGAATCGCTCTCGCTGCTGGTGGCCATGATTGTAAACAATGTGCAGATGTGAGGAGCTCCACAACCTGTGACGTCACGCTACTCGTCTGCTACTTCCGGTACAGGCAAGGCTTTTTTATCAGCGACCAAAAGTTGCGAACTTTATCGTCGATGTTCTCTACTAAATCCTTTCAGCAAAAATATGGCAATATCGCGAAATGATCAAGTATGACACATAGAATGGACCTGCTATCCCCGTTTAAATAAGAAAATCGCATTTCAGTAGGCCTTTAATCGATAAATTGAGATTTTTGTTGCAGATGATTTAAAGGCCTACTGAAACCCACTACTACCGACCACGCAGTCTGATAGTTTATATATCAATGATGAAATCTTAACATTGCAACACATGCCAATACGGCCGGGTTAGCTTACTAAAGTGCAATTTTAAATTTTGCGCGAAATACCCTGCTGAAAACGTCTCGGTATGATGACGCCTGCACGTGACGTCACGGATTGTAGAGGACATTTTGGGACAGCATGGTGGCCAGCTATTAAGTCGTCTGTTTTCATCGCAAAATTCCACAGTATTCTAGACATCTGTGTTGGTGAATCTTTTGCAATTTGTTCAATGAACAATGGAGACAGCAAAGAAGAAAGCTGTAGGTGGGAAGCGGTGTATTGCGGCAGGTGTTGTGCCGGATAACGCACCCCGCCGTAGAATGCACCCCCTGACTGTTGTGCCGGATAACACAGCCGGTGTTTCATTGTTTACATTCCCGGAAGATGACAGTCAAGCTTTACCATTGGCCTGTGGAGAACTGGAACAGAGACTCTTACCAGGAGGACTTTGAGTTGGATGCGCAGACGCGGTACCGTGAGTACGCATGCAGCTGCGGCTTCCAAACATTTGATCGCTTGCCCGTATGTGCGTGTCGCTATGTGCATGTCACGTACGTAACTTTGGAGACTTTGGGGAAATATATGTGCTGTATGAACTTTGGGGAGGTGAACAGTACTTTGGGCTGTGGGATTGAGTGTGTTGTGGCATATTAAATATAAGCCTGGTTGTGTTGTGGATAATAGAGTGTATATATGTCTTGTATTTATTTACTGTTTTATTCATTCCCAGCTGAATATCAGGTCCCACCCGCCTCTCACAGCATCTTCCCTATCTGATTTGCTCCCACTGCCCTCTCGTCCTTCACTCTCACTTTCTTCATCCACAAATCTTTCATCCTCGCTCAAATTAATGGGGAAATCGTCGCTTTCTCAGTCCGAATCGCTCTCGCTGCTGGTGGCCATGATTGTAAACAATGTGCAGATGTGAGGAGCTCCACAACCTGTGACGTCACGCTACTCGTCTGCTACTTCCGGTACAGGCAAGGCTTTTTTATCAGCGACCAAAAGTTGCGAACTTTATCGTCGATGTTCTCTACTAAATCCTTTCAGCAAAAATATGGCAATATCGCGAAATGATCAAGTATGACACATAGAATGGACCTGCTATCCCCGTTTAAATAAGAAAATCGCATTTCAGTAGGCCTTTAATCGATAAATTGAGATTTTTGTTGCAGATGATTTAAAAAAAAAATACTTGCTCAGGCATACTTTTTGCCTCCTCCTCATTTCCTCAGGAAGATTCACACGCCAAGCAAAATATGGCTAATACTAACGCTAACGAGAGCGACACACTTGTTCCAAAGAAAATAATAGTGTTGTCAGTAGTTTTGATTTGCGGCAACAGGGGTGGAAGAAATGACTGCCCGCTGCAACGTTTGTTTAAAAAAGGCAGCAGCACAACAAACTTATTCCTGCATCTGAAACCAAAGTGTCAAGTCCAGTGCGGAAAATACAACTTTTTACAAGGCAAACAAGACCGCAACAACAAACAAACTCTGGGTATAAAGCACCTTACTGTGATGGAACCATTTACACCAGGCAGGGGCGCCGAAAAGGGGGGGTAAAGGAGACGGATTCTAGGGGCCCATGATGGAGGGGGGCCCAGAGAGGCCCCTAATGATGATGAAATTATAATACAGAAAAAATAATTACACTGTGTTGGGGGCCCTGTAAAGATTATTTTCATGGGGCCCAAAATCCCTAGCGGCGCCCCTGACACCAGGTACCATGTATGAAGATACAATGTATGATGAGAAAGAAGCACAGTGGAGAACGAAAGCAGTCACCAAGATGTGTGGATGAAAAAGCTTACTGAAACTATAGTCTTCTCAATGTTTTACTTGATAATTTATTTGCATACATTTTTATTTACAGAAGAATTTGATTCAAGACAGAAGTTTTCAGTTCGCACTTTATTGATCTCAATGTTAGAGATTTGTATATGTTTGCATGCAATTTACAATGCTACATTTTTGTTAACAGAAGTATTTCATTTAAGACAGAAGTATTGCTAATCAGAAGAAGCTCTTAATTCAGTTATTTGAAAATCATTCCATATAAAAGCACAATTCATATCTGGTCAAAAAAGAACAACATTATACAAATTAGATTTTTGCTAAGAGTAAGATGCATTTCAGTTATATTGCGATACACGATATATATCTCGATATTTTGCCTTAGCCTTGAATGAACACCTGATGCATATAATCACAGCAGTATGATGATTCTATGTGTCTACATTAAAACATTCTTCTTCATACTGCATTAATATATGCTACTTTTAAAACTTTCATGCAGAGAAGGAAATCACAACTAAAAAAATCACTATTTTTTTCATACGGTGTTGATCTGGAAATGTTTGCCTCGGCATTTTGATGGTGTGGGGGTGTGGCACCGAACGGAGATGTTGACATGCGGAGTAAGCACTCTTCATTCTCTAGCAAGTGACTTTTCAAATGATGCTACATATTAGCAGTAATGCTACTTTTTATAGCAACGTTTTCGCCCCACACTTGACAAATTACGGTTGTCTGTTCGACATATTCCCACTTGAAGCCAAACCACCGCCAGACGATGGACGCCCTGCTGTTTTTTGGGGGAGTTAATTATTCCTTCATTTGTTACTAGATTCGCACCTTCTTTCGCTCATATTACCGCTAGCATCACAGCTAACCTTAGCCCTGCTGCTACCTCTCTGCTCAAGGAGGGCGTATACGATTGTGACGTATGACGTGACAGTATGTGACGTGTGTAGAAGCTGCGCTTGCTGTCTGTGAGAAGGAGACACAGGAAAGAGTGGGAAGAGCCTGTAGTGTCATTTTTTATATCGCACAGAGTCAAACCCGCGATATTTCGCACATATCGATATATCGCCCAGCCCTAATTTCAGTATACCATTTTTTGATCAAATAAAAGAAAAACACGTTTTGAATTATCTCTGTCATTTGTATTTATTGGTTTCTTTAAAAAGCAGGGGAAAAAAATGTTAATTGAGGAATTTGTTTTTATTTATTATGTGAGATTTTATTTCTAGACCATATCGCCCAGGCCTCGTCATGACAAAAAAACGCTGTAACTTAAAACATAAGGCTGGGCGATTTAGTCTAAAAATAAAATTTCCCAATTTTGATTTCACATTTTTCATAGTTTTTCTACTTTATAAAGAGTTTTGCTTTTATTTGATCACAATCTTATTATTTTGAACTTATTAAACCCCTATTTGCCTCCTGAAAATAAAGTTCCAGCTGTTCTTTTGTTTTGGCCTGCAGTGTAAACGTAGTCTAAGAATGAGAGGACCCATATGGTGAGGTCATTCTAACTGGATTGGTTGAGATGACTTCCAGATCTAATTATTATTAAAAACAGTATTACAGAAGACCATTTAGCAGAAGTGCATCATATTTCCCCCACTGACCAATAATGCTTAGGACTTTTTAGTAGCCCTAATGGCATGGGTCATAGACATTGTGGTGCACACAGTATTGCATTGATTTTACTAATGGACAGACTGTCAATATTTTGCACATCACCGTACTTCTGTTTTTTATCACAGATCTCAAAAGTAATGTCTCTGCCACATTGGTCTTATTTAAAAATATTTTGAAATGCATTGTAGAGTGGACAGAATATATAGTGGGATGCTGGTTGGCCTAACATTTGTTTAAATGTGAAATGAAAATACCTGTAGAACATACTGGTAATATAAGTAATATGTTCCAGAGTCAAACTGAAGCTCATCAATTACAGTAACATAACTGTCTTAAGTCAAATTAGTGTAGAAAAACTAAAAAACGCTCCCTTGAGGCCGACAAGTCTCACAATAAAGCTACAAAAAGTTTAAAAAAAAAAGCTAAGCATGTACATTGTCATGATGTATGTGACAGTTTTGGGGTTTTTGTGTTGTTTTCTTATATTTAGTGTTTATTCTTGTCTAGCGCTCTTATTTTTTCTTCTTCTTCTGTTTTGGTTTTGTTTTGCAGTGACTTCACAACTGTTTCCGGGTGCTTTTCCCTAGGTCTGCTCTTGATTAGTGATCAGGGGACTCACCTGCCTCCGATCACTAATCATAGAGTTTATCTGCCGATGTCGCCTTCGTTGCGATACTGCTTTGTCTATTGTGGCTATGTGCATTAACTATTTGTTTCCGCTTTGATTTTTTGTTCCTGCACTGTACTTAACTAAAAGCACTTGTTACTTGCATATCGCCCAAGTGTTTGCATCTTGGGGTCATGCCACCAGCAACTACTGTATGCAAGCATGTGACAAAGTGTACACAGTAAAGTTTAATGCTATATGAACTGAGGTCTAATGAGATAAGCGGTTATTTTACATGGCGGCCATAACTTTGAGACATATTTGAAGTTGTTTGACCCAATGGACGTTTTACTTAAGAGTTGCACTGTACTCTCCAAAATAAAGTAACTTTTTTTCTTTCGACCAAATATGGGATAATGCATCATGTTCCACTCTTACCTATACAACAGGCTATATGAGGGTGTTGGAGGGTGGCATGGATCTCTCATCTAACCGAAAGGTTTTCTGGACAAAGTTTAAATGTTAATTAAACCCACTCAATACAGCACCAGTCTGTAGTGTGTTGCGGCATTGTGAACTCCATTATACGGCAGCCAAACACCATCTTGGTTTGGCCTACTTTTTAAGTGGAGCTAAGTTTGAATTTGGTTCGTATTGCATTGCACAAACCCCGTTTCCATATGAGTTGGGAAATTGTGTTAGATGTAAATATAAACGGAATACAATGATTTGCAAATCCTTTTCAACCCATATTCAATTGAATGCACTACAAAGACAATATATTTGATGTTCAAACTCATAAACTTTTTTTTTTTTTTTGCAAATAATAATTAACTTAGAATTTCATGGCTGCAACACGTGCCAAAGTAGTTGGGAAAGGGCATGTTCACAAATGCGTTACATGGCCTTTCCTTTTAACAACACTCAGTAAACGTTTGGGAACTGAGGAGACACATTTTTAAGCTTCTCAGGTGAAATTATTTCCCATTCTTGCTTGATGTACAGCTTAAGTTGTTCAGGGGGTCTCCGTTGTGGTATTTTAGGCTTCATAATGCGCCACACATTTTCAATGGGAGACAGGTCTGGACTACAGGCAGGCCAGTCTAGTACCCGCACTCTTTTACTATGAAGCCACGTTGATGTAACACGTGGCTTGGCATTGTCTTGCTGAAATAAGCAGGGGCGTCCATGGTAACGTTGCTTGGATGGCAACATATGTTGCTCCAAAACCTGTATGTACCTTTCAGCATAAATGGCGCCTTCACAGATGTGTAAGTTACCCATGTTTTGAGCACTAATACACCCCCATACCATCACAGATGCTGGCTTTTCAACTTTGCGCCTATAACAATCCGGATGGTTCTTTTCCTCTTTGGTCCGGAAGACACGACGTCCACAGTTTCCAAAAACAATTTGAAATGTGGACTCGTCAGACCACAGAACACTTTTCCACATTGTATCAGTCCATCTTAGATGAGCTCAGGCCCAGCGAAGCCGACAGTGTTTCTGGGTGTTGTTGATAAACGATTTTAGCCTTGCATAGGAGTTTTAACTTGCACTTACAGATGTAGTGACCAACTGTAGTTAGTGACAGTGGGTTTCTGAAGTGTTCCTGAGCCCATGTGGTGATATCCTTTAGACACTGATGTCGCTTGTTGATGCAGTACAGCCTGAGGGATCGAAGGTCACGGGCTTAGCTGCTTACGTGCAGTGATTTCTCCAGATTCTCTGAACCCTTTGATGATATTACGGACCGTAGATGGTGAAATCCCTAAATTCCTTGCAATAGCTGGTTGAGAAAGGTTTTTCTTAAACTGTTCAACAATTTGCTCACACATTTGTTGACAAAGTGGTGACCCTCGCCCCATCCTTGTTTGTGAATGACTGAGCATTTCATGGAATCTACTTTTATACCCAATCATGGCACCCACCTGTTCCTAATTTGCCTGTTCACCTGTGGGATGTTCCAAATAAGTGTTTGATGAGCATTCCTCAACTTTATCAGTATGTATTGCCACCTTTCCCAACTTCTTTGTCACGTGTGGCTGGCATCAAATTCTAAAGTTAATGATTATTTGCAAAAAAAAAAATGTTTATCAGTTTGAACATCAAATATGTTGTCTTTGTAGCATATTCAACTGAATGTGGGTTGAAAATGATTTGCAAATCATTGTATTCCGTTTATATTTACATCTAACACAATTTCCCAACTCGTATGGAAACGGGGTTTGTATTTTCTTAGGAAGGTTTTCACACAGCGCCAGCGTCGGATGCAACTTTCAACACAAAGCCGCCTCATCTATAAAACTGTACATTGAATTCTGACTAAATCCCCAAATTTGCACAAAAAAAGTCAGACTCATAAAACCCGGGCTCGCGCACTCCTTCCACGCTATCTAAAGTAAAAGTGTGCATACGTTTCCTACCTTACATAACAACCGCACCATGCCTAATTTTAATTTATAAATGCAAAGTGACTTATGAATCTCAGAGACTGAGATCGGGGCGTGAACTTGTGGTGTGCTGCCGTAGTACATTTGAACAGGTTATGCTTGTCAAATGATGTGAAATAATGTGTTAATCACAAAGTATATTTATGTATTTACCACCTTTGGCTAAGGTCAGACTGATTAGAAAAATAAGTACTAACCAATTATACTGCATATAGAAGGGACCCGGTAAGTCCCTTCATCAAGCTGTCTTAGGCTCACCACTTAAGTATAGACGTGGATAAAGTATTCTTTTCATCTAACCGTCACATGCGCACGGATATGTTATGAAGTTTACACGGTTAAAAATAAACTTCATAGCATATTACACTGTATGTTAATTGTGTGTCACGTACGACTTGTCCAAGTTGTATCCCGCCTTCCGCCCGAATGCAGCTGAGATAGGCTCCAGTACCCCCCGCGACGCCGAAAGGGACAAGCGGTAGAAAATGGATGGATGGGTACGCAAGCGTATCCCACGGAGAAGACACGGAGGGAGAAGCGAGGGTTAATGTCAGAAGACTGCGGTGTAGAATCAGGGAATTCGACTTCTACGAATCGAATCATCGAATATCCTAAGACACCCATATTCCCTTGTGCTACACACAGTTTCCCGCCTCTGTCGCAGTTCTGATACTGCCTACTAATGTGAGAAATCTGCAGGTCGATTGCATCACCCCCGACGTTTACAGGCAGTGTTAGAAGGGCTAATGTATAAAGACATCATAAAAACTAAAATTACTTAGGGCCTGATCTACTAAGATCCAAATACCACTCGCTAAACTGTGCGCGCAAACTATAACATTTTGTGTACTATTAGTGGACGTGTTGCATTTGATTTACTAAGACTGCATGTACAATTGGTAACTGGTGGGGACCGTTTTATTTGAATGAGGTTTTTTGAGTGTACTACTTCTTCCACCATGGGGGACACTCATTTACTGCGCATTCATGTTATCATGTTACTGCCTGTTGTGTTTTGCTCTGTTTGGAAACATAAAGCAGACATGTGCCATTTAAAACTCTACCCAGTTGTTTAACGCACTGAAGGTGTGCACATCGAAGATACTGGCACGGACCTCGAGTGTCCGCTGGAGTGTTCCAGACCAAGAAAATGCATATTGCAAGAAGTTTTTTCCACATAGAGATATGTTAATAATATATCTTCTATATGAAAAAACTAACGTAATTTTAAAAAACGCCAAAACGCATCAATTGTTTTAAGAAGCCCCTTAAGTGATCCAGCAGCTATAACATTATAAAATGGTTTTGTTGAATTGACAATATAGCTAATATTTTTTATTTTTGACCAGCCATAAATGTTGACAAGTATACGTTGCATGATGGCCACCTATCTCACAGACGTTTCTGCGCAACTGCCAGTTTGCACATACTGACTATGGACAAACAGCAGCCGGAGAACAGTTTTAGTCTTAAATAAATATCACTGCGTGTTTTAAATAAATATATTTGCATTTCCTCTTCCCAGGATTGTGGGCGTTCTAACGATTAGTATTTCTCTGCATATTACAGGCAACCTACTAATCTCGCAAACTACAAGCCTATTTCAAACCTCCCCTTTCTATTCAAGGTACTCGAAAAAACAGTTGCCACACAGCTCCAGGAACACCTCACACATAACAACCTGTTTGAAAAATTTCAGTTAGGCTTTCGTTCAGCCCATAGCACCGAAACAGCTCTGCTAAGGGTAACAAACAACCTTCTGATGACTGTTGACTCAGGGTCACCATCACTCCTTATCCTCCTGGACCTGACAGCGTGGACCACACCATCATCCTTGAGCGTCTCCATAACACTGGGAGATTGACAGATCACGCACTGCAATGGCTTAAATCTTAGTTTTCTGATAGGACGGACCATGTCTCGCTTGGAGGATGTGAGTCTAAGCTCCATGACACCTGTTCCCCAGAAGTCAGTCCTTGTCCACAGCCTCTTTACCATCTTCATGCATCCTTTCGGTCATGTCATCAGCAAACACGGACTGTCCTTCCATTGTTACCCTAAAGACACAACTTTACATTAAAACTGCCCCAAAGCCCTGTACAGCCCTGTCGTCCCTCACTTCCTGCCTTGAGGAAATCAAGGCATGGATGAACAGCAACTTCCTTCAGCTGAACAACAATACAACTGAAGCACTCCTCATTAGTACCCCTCATCAGGTTTACTCCTCACCCATATCCCAACTTACCTTCAACAGACACGTCATTCCTCTCTCCCCCTCAGCAACAAACCTGGGAGTTCGACTCGACCCCCACCTGACCTTTATCGACCATATAAAACATCTGTGCAAAACACAATTTTACCACCTACGTATAATTTCAAGATTCCGTCCCACTTTATCCCTTCCAGCAGCAAAACAATTGGCCTTCACTTTTTCAAGACTGGAGTACTGTTAAAGACTCTTCATTGGGATACCTGGCAAGACCACCCAGAAGCTGCAGTACATCCAAAATAGGGTCCTGATGAGAGCCCGTAAACACAAGCATACAGTATCACCCCCATCCTTAAATCATTGCAATGGCTGCCTGTCTCATCCCAACTCAAATACAAGATTCTGCTTTTCACTCATAAATGCATGCATGGTCATACTTACTTTCAAGAACTCATCACCCTACAGTCCACAACCCGCACTCTCAGATCCACTCTTCCAAGTCCCCAGCACCAGGATCTCCACCATTAGTGACCAAGCTTTCTGCTCGACCGCACCACGCCTATGAAACACCCTCCCAACTCAGCTGAGGGCTATTCAGAGCCCGGACTCTTTTAAAATAGGTCTGAAAACCTTTTTATTCAGAAAGGCATATGATTGCGAATCACTAATATGATTTTTAACCTTGTCTTTTTGTTTTTATTGAGTATGTTTTGTCTCCTCATCCATATTTTTAACTTTGTAGCACTCTGATTTTTTTGGATGAAAAGTGCATTAGAAATTCCATCCATCCATCCATCCATCTTCTTCCGATTATCCGAGGTCGGGTCGCGGGGGCAACAGCTTAAGCAGGGAAGCCCAGACTTCCCTCTCCCCAGCCACTTCGTCCAGCTCCTCCCGGGGGATCCCGAGGCGTTCCCAGGCCAGCCGGGAGAGATAGTCTTCCCAGCGTGTCCTGGGTCTTCCCCGTGGCCTCCTACCGGTCGGACGTGCCCGAAACACCTTCCTAGGGAGGCGTTCGGGTGGCATCCTGACCAGATGCCCGAACCACCTCATCTGGCTCCTCTCGATGTGGAGGAGCAGCGGCTTTACTTTGAGCTCCCCCCGAATGACAGAGCTTCTCACCCTATCTCTAAGGGAGAGCCCCGCCACTCGGCGGAGGAAACTCATTTCGGCCGCTTGTACCCGTGATCTTGTCCTTTCGGTCATGACCCAAAGCTCATGACCATAGGTGAGGATGGGAACGTAGATCGACCGGTAAATCGAGAGCTTTGCCTTCCGGCTCAGCTCCTTCTTCACCACAACGGATCGATACAGCGTCCGCATTACTGAAGACGCCGCACCGATCCGCCTGTCGATCTCACGATCCACTCTTCCCCCATTAGAAATTAAATGATGAATTATGAATATTACTGTTATTATTATTGTTATTATTATTATTCATGAAAACAAGACACGCTAAATGGATCGTGCCCCAACTTTGTATGCGCTATCAAGTTTGCACATGTTTTATTACATGCAAACATTTAGATTATGCTCTTGGTGTGCAACCAGGTTGCTCTTTTACTATCTTTGTGTGCTTTCCAAGATACTGGTATGATTTATTGATTTGGTATTTCAGCTCGGCACTAACATGCCTTCTCATTGTCCGAATGCAATTTCTACGGGAATTGCAATATTGTGTTGGTATGTAGTGCTACACACCTTGGGTACTGTTGTTATTGAGACACACATAGACACACCATGTTCAATAAATGCCACAGACAAGACTAAGTCAGAACATGTTAAGACTGAGAAATCCATTCCAGCTCATCATGTCCGTGACGTCATTTACAGTAAATAGTAGTTCCCTGTGTTACTCTAAATTGTACCAGACCCGGTTGCATTAATTCCGCAGTGGCGGGAATCCATTTTTGGCAGGGAATCAGTTTTTGCACAACACTTGAAGCAGCGAATAATAGATTTATTTTACAGTTGTGTACATGTCACGATCAATGACTCGCCTGGTATCATAGCAGTTAAAATGAAATGTGTCTTCTTCCCTTTCTCCCAGGTGTACACATATTACAATGTGGAACATGTTAAATCCGCAAATTGTCTTTGGCGGTGACTTCTTCATCTCGCAAGGATAAGCATCTGATAGTTCCTTTTCATAACTAATCCCCACTCTTCTTTCAATGTACACCGTCAAAGAGCTGTGATTGGATATATTCCAATCTTGAAGAATAATTGGATTTAATTTTCGTCTCGTATTTATACGTTAACTAACATGTCAGTCAATTGTGTTATAAGCTTAGTCAACGGGCCTGCTCTGGTATTAAAAAAAATTGAAAATACAAATAAAAGCAGTTTTCAGCCCAAGGCGGGCACGGCCAGGCCCACCCATGACACTGGGACTGCATTGAGCAATGTATTTTTGTCATTACTGTGAGCACAAATGTGCTGTGTGTTGACATGACTTTATTCCAAAATGATTTTTCCTTCTTAAAGCTCACTAATCCTCCAACGATGTGGAGATGAGAATGTGGAAGTCCGCCTTCTTTGAAACCAAAGTCAACCTATAATCATTTCATAAACTTGCCAATATTTAGCTCAAACTGTCTGCCTTTCTGCTTTCTTGCTCGTGCATCTGAAAGGATCTATCCAGCATGGCAACAGGCCAGCTCAGGATCAAACCATGTCACCTCACAGTCACACACACACACACACACACACACACACACACACACACGTGCGCGCGTAAATAAGTCCGTGGAGCTGTACTTGCTGTTGGCATTTACTGTAAGCTCCCTTCTTAGAGTGATCAGCTCCAACGGGCACTTTTGCAGCCGCTAGACCCACCCTGACTAGGCAGATGAAGTAAGGAACACAAGCGTCTGATGTCAGTGTTCGACTTGACACAAAACACCTACACCACGGCTATTCAATAGGGGTGTGGGAAAAAATCGATTCGAATTTGAATCGCGATTCTCACGTTGTGCGATTCGGAATCTATTCTCATTTTTAAAAAATCGATATTTTTTTTATTTTGGGGGGGATTTTTTAAATTTTATTTATTTTTATTTTTTTTAATTAATCAATCCAACAAAACAATACACAGCAATACCATGACAATGCAATCCAATTCCAAAACCAAACCCGACCCAGCAACACTCAGAACTGCAATAAACAGAGCAATTGAGAGGAGACACAAACACGACACAGAACAAACCAAAAGTAGTGAAACAAAAATGAATATTATCGACAACAGTATCAATATTAGTTACAATTTCAACATAGCAGTGATTAAAAATCCCTCATTGACATTATCATTAGACATTTATAAAAAATAAAAAGAACAATAGTGTCACAGTGGCTTACACTTGCATCACATCTCATAAGCTTGACAGCAAACTGTGTCCAATATTTTCACAAAGATAAAATAAGTCATATTTTTGGTTCATTTAATAGTTAAAACAAATTTACATTATTGCAATCAGTTGATAAAACATTGTTCTTTACAATTATAAAAGCTTTTTACAAAAATCTACTACTCTGCTTGCATGTCAGTAGACTGGGGTAGATCCTGCTGAAATCCTATGTATTGAATGAATAGAGAATCGTTTTAAATCGGGAAAATATCGTTTCTGAATCGAGAATCGCGTTGAATCGGAAAAAAAAAAAACGATTTTGAATCGTATCGTGACCCCAAGAATCGATATTGAATCGAATCGTGGGACACCCAAAGATTCGCAGCCCTACTATTCAACTACATAAAGAAGAGGGCCGCAGTTTCAAGAGCCCAAGGGCTCATGCTGGGGCCAGACATCGAAATGTGGATGTTTCGTCAGAAAGTGCCTCCGCAGGTTATAATATTTAATTGAGACTGTGTTTACTTAATTGCAAAGTACACACATCGGCTTTCCCACTGCACTGTCAATAAATTCATTATTCTGCCCTCGCTACTCGTTTCCAGCGTGTGCAGATAGTTAAAAGCATGAAGAAAAAGAAGCACCAGTTTTTGTTGAGGATTGATGTTCCCGCTTTTGAATTATTTTCCTTCCTTAGTTTTATTTATTTACACTTATTCCTTCATTTAGGTTTGTAAGACTGAAAATATAAACATAAAATAAACATTACAAAAGTATAATGTCCATAGTGTATTTTACATAAATAATGTCCATTGTGTATTTTACATCAATAAAATGGCGACTCCATAAGGGACAAGCGGTAGGAAATGGATGGATGGAAAATAGTAGGGCTGCAACAACTAATCGATTAAATCGATTAAAATCGATTATAAAAATAGTTGGCGGTTAATTTAGTCATCGATTCGTTGTTGTTGTTGTTGTTGTTGTTGTTTTTTAATAAACCTTTATTTATAAACTGCAACATGTACAAACAGCTGAGAAACAATAATCAAAATAAGTATGGTGCCAGTATGCTGTTTTTTCCCCCAATAAAATACTGGAAAGGATAGAAATGTAGTTTGTCTCTTTTATCCGATTATTAATTTATTAATCGAAGTAATAATCGACAGATTAATCGATTATCAAATGAATCATTAGTTGCAGCCCTAGAAAATAGAAGGTTTAGGGTCAATATATTCACACAATAAACTACAAATGTTTACACTTATAGAAATCACACAACTTTCACACACCAAACATTGTATGTGACTTATCACTATTAGCATTGTCGCCCTCTACTAGTCAAATTTAGCACTACATGTATTCAACTAGCTTTACTCTCATACAAATAACAACACAACCTTGAATACAAAATACATCATGGACTCAGCTATTTCAATACAAAACAAACTAAATATATTTATGCCAAAACAATATCTACTTACAAATGTTTGACCAAGTTTAGTGATGAAGCTTACACGCTGGCATTTCTAGCAGTGTTGCTGCTTGCCTGGATCAATGTGTCCGTGGCTTAAAAGGTTCGACAGAAAACAATGACGTGAGTACTTGTTGGGGGTAAAACATTCATACTTTGTTGTCCAGTCGGAGTTAAAAGTCCTATTTTAGTAATTTATTTAGATTTTTTCCAGGGTTGAATGAGTAGTCTTCTTCTACTTACCCCACTGCTGCTTCACTGTGACACATATACCTCGCTGTTGCCCCCTGCGGCGTGGCGGTAGTACTGCATACATCATCAACCCTAGTTTCATCAAGGCTTTTTGGGTGATGTTCTGCGGACCAAATGAAAAGCTTTGGCAGGCCGGATGTAGCCCGCGGGCAGCCAGTTGAATAGGTCTGACTTACACTTTATTCCACTTGTGTGTTCATTTCTGGTAGTGGTGATGCACACAATATTATACATGAATAATGGAAGAGTCATCACAGGCATTTAGCAGTTATTGATTCATGCACACAATGGAAAGTCACTATGAAAGTCGAATATGACAGTTTGCCTGGGAAATGTTCAATTCTATTCAATTGACCAACCTGCACAATCTACTGCACAGGTGTCAAACTCAAGACCCGGAGGCCAAATCTGGCCCGCTACATCATTTCATATGACCCTCGAAAGCCTGGAAATATTAACTGTCTATAATAAAAGTATTATAAATGCAGTACTTTTCTTACTAAATGTACTGGTTCTTTCCATTTTGACAGAAAAAAATACATATAATGCATGCAATTACTTATATTTTATACTTAATTATAATCTATTGATGCAACTATAGCAAATTAACATTTCAAACATTTGTTGAAATAAAAATAAATACTTGATACCTGCTTCACTCATGATTTCAAATGAAGTTTTCCATTAAATTGTACATTGTCAAAATTACAATAGATTTTACACTAAAAATGTTACCATTAAAAAAAAAAAAGAAAAAGGTACCGATTTTTCCATTAATGGTAATACACTGTAATAACTACAACTGCAGAATTTAACGGAAAAAAACAGTAGTGAATTTAGAGTTTATATTAGGGGTGTGGGAAAAAATAGATTCGAATTCAAATCGCGATTCTCACGTTGTGCGATTCAGTATCGATTCTCATATTTCGAAAATCGAATTAAAAAAAAAATAAAAATATTTTTTTATTTTTTTATTTTTTTTAATTAATCAATCCAACAAAACAATACACAGCAATACCATAACAATGCAATCCAATTCCAAAACCAAACCCGGCCCAGCAACACTCAGAACAGCAATAAACAGAGCAATTGAGAGGAGACACAAACACGACACAGAACAATCCAAAAGTAGTGAAACAAAAATGAATATTATCAACAACAGTATCAATATTAGTTACAATTTCAACATAGCAGTGATTAAAGATCCCTCATTGACATTATCATTAGGCATTTACAAAAAAATAAAATAAAAATGAACAATAGTGTCACAGTGGCTTACACTTGCATCGCATCTCATAAGCTTGACAACACACTGTCCATCCATCCATCCATCCATCTTCTTCCGCTTATCCGAGGTCGGGTCGCGGGGGCAGCAGCTTAAGCAGGGAAGCCCAGACTTCCCTCTCCCCAGCCACTTCGTCCAGCTCCTCCCGGGGGATCCCGAGGCGTTCCCAGGCCAGCCGGGCGAGATAGTCTTCCCAGCGTGTCCTGGGTCTTCCCCGTGGCCTCCTACCGGTCGGACGTGCCCGAAACACCTTCCTAGGGAGGCGTTCGGGTGGCATGCTGACCAGATGCCCGAACCACCTCATCTGGACACACTGTGTCCAATATTTTCACAAAGGTAAAATAAGTCATATTTTTGGTTCATTTAATAGTTAAAACAAATTTATATTATTGCAATCAGTTGATAAAACATTGTCCTTTACAATTATAAAAGCTTTTTACAAAAATCTACTACTCTGCTTGCATGTCAGCAGACTGGGGTAGATCCTGCTGAAATCCTATGTATTGAATGAATAGAGAATCGTTTTGAATCGGGAAAATATCGTTTTTGAACCGAGAATCGCGTTAAATCGAAAAAATAAATAAATCGATTTATAATCGAATCGTAACCCCAAGAATCGATATTGAATCGAATCGTGGGACACCCAAAGATTCGCAGCCCTAGTTTATATGCAGCAAAAAACATTGTAAATTTTACGATAAAATTCTGGCAACTGAGGTGCCCATTTTTTACTGTAAAATCTATTTTTGTAAAGTGTAGGTAAAAAAATAAATAATAATCAGCTGCATCTGCAATTGTGTAATTATAACATGAGCTATATCCTGATACATGTATATCCATATATTATTCACTGTTACAAATGCCCCCCTGAGGGCAGCCATAACTGCAATGTGGCCCTCAGTGAAAATGAGTTTGACACCCTGATTTAGAATGTCTAAAAATTACATTAAATATTCTTAAGAACTCCTTCTAATATTTTGTTTACTTTACTAGCTACATTGCACAGTCCAGATTAGGGCGATATGACCTAAACTAGACATTACAATACATTAACATAGAAATGATAATAGAACCATTTCAAAACAGGATACTAAGGCTCTTAATTTGGCGGCTGACACATGTGGTAATATATTGCATCATTTTCAGTTGTATTATCTTGTCATAAGTATTATTCATCTATTTTACCGATAATAGCTGATTAAAATGCAGTGGCGGGCCGTGTGTTTCCCACCTAGGCCTTCAATGATGTCTGACTTCAATGATTACCTCTCAAAATACCATCATTTATGTCACCATTTCTGGAAAAATACTATACAGAAACACATTTCCGCACTACTGGGAATCACCTCAACAGTGTACAAAACAGGTTATTTTCTGCCGCATTTAAAAATCTATAAACCCGCATCAGCAATTAAAACATATCTTATGTGGTACTGTCAAAATTAAAATGGCAAAAAAACATAAACATGAAAAAATAAAGAAATAAAATATTTGAACTCACAATTTGTAGAACCCATTCGACGCCGTATAAGCCAATGGTACCGCTCGAGTGATTTGAGCGGAAGTGGCGAGCATTTCCCCATTTCATCGCCGGGACATCGTCTCACAAGATGTAGTTTCTCTTTAAATATCCTTCTTGAAAATGGCCTTGCAAATATATATCTGCCACCTAATCAATGTTTTGTTTTCCTTCTCTGTGGGTAAAGAAATTTGTATCTGTGATTTCTCTGCTAGCCCCCGGTATGGCTACGGCGTAACACTTCCTGCTTTTAGTAAATTGCAACTTGTGATTGGATACTCACTTTGGAGTGACAAGTGAGTATCCAATCACAGTCTTGTTAACGTGAGGCCAGCTAGAAGGCCTTACTGACAACAACTCGTGATTTGATTGGCTATGGAAATGATCTATCAACTGTATGTCCTGAGAGCTGAGCCAGAAGGCAAAGCTCTCGGTCTACCGAGCTATCTACATTCCTACTCTCACCTATGGTCATGAAGTGTGGGTCATGACCGAAAGAATAAGATCACGGATACAAGCGGCTGAAATGAGTTTCCTCAGAAGGGTGGCTGGCATCTCCCTTAGAGATAGGGTGAGAAGTTCAGTCACCCGAGAGAGATTCGGAATAGAGCCGCTGCTCCTTTGCTTGGAAAGGAGCCAGCTTAGGTGGTTCGGGCATCTCGTGCGGATGCCTCAAGAGCGTCTCCCTAGGTAGGTCCTCGTTGCACGTCCCACTGGGAGGAGACCCTGCGGCAGGCCAAGGAACAGATGGGGGGATTACATCTCCTCTCTGGCCTGGGAACGCTTTGGGATTCCCCAGGAGGAAGTCGCTAATGTTGCTCTGGAGAGGGAAGTCTGGGGGTCTCTGCTGGAGCTGTTGTCCTCGCGACCCCATTCCGGAAAAGCGGTTGAAGATGGATGGATGGATGGATGTATGTGCCCGTTCACTCACAGTGCACAGACATTGTTGATTCTGAAGGCCTCAGGCAGATTTGGTACAGCATGGCAACATAAGCTAGCTGAATTCTGATTGGATACAAACTCTAACCTAAAACAACAGTACTGGAAAGAGCATAATATGACATGAAGAGAATATGAATATGTTTAGATATTTAGGGAAAGTCAATTAGAAATAACTTTTATCTTTAATTATGATCATGATTTCTGGTAATGTTAGGCCAGCAGAGAAGGCCTTGCTGGCCCTGACGGCACACCACTGTTAAAATGTAATAAACACTTATTTGGTTGTTTGGCTATTTCACATTAGTTTTGGGTGATACAACAAATTTGGGTATTGATCCAATACCAAGTAGTTACAGGGGCAGTATTGGCATACTTGCCAACCCTCCCGGATTTTCCGGGAGACTCCCGAAATTCAGCATTTCTCCCGAAAACCTACCGGGACAAATTTTCTCCCGAAAATCTCCCGAAATTCAGGCGGACCAGAGTGACGTGTCAACAGCCTGTTTTCACGTCCGCTTTCCCACAATATAGACAGCGTGCCTGCCCAATCACGTTATAACTGTAGAATGATCGAGGGCGAGTTCTTAGTTTCTTATGTGGGTTTATTGTTAGGCAGTTTCATTAACGTCCTCCCAGCGTGGCAACAACACACAACAACAGCAGTCACGTTTTCGTCTACCGTAAAGCAGTTCGTCTGCCGTAAACAGCAATGTTGTGACACTCTTAAACAGGAAAATACTGCCATCTACTGTACATGCATATGTGACAATAACATCTAGGGCTTTTAGAGAGTGCAGTGCACAACTGCGCACACAACAAGGAGCCGAAGCACAATGCATTATCAGAGAGGGTGTTCAGCATGGTTAGAAAAATAGTGAGAGAGAATAGAACAAGGATGGACAATTCAACCCTTAACTCAACAATGAGTAGATGAGTGTTATGTGTGTGTATATGTGTAAATAAATGAACACTGAAATTCAAGTATTTCTCTTATTTATATATATATATATATATATATATATATATATATATATATATATATATATATATATATAGCTAGAATTAACTGAAATTCAAGTATTTCTTATATATATATATATTTATATATATATATATATATATATATATATATATATATATATATATATATATATATATATATATATATATATATATATGAAATACTTGACTTGGTGAATTCTAGCTGTAAATATACTCCTCCCCTCTTAACCACGCCCCCCCCCCCTCCCGAAATCGGAGGTCTCAAGATTGGCAAGTATGAGTTTTGGTCATACCAATATTGTATACAAAAACTACACTAAAACACTTCAAAAGTCCAAAACAAGGGGCAAGTTACAAAATTGAAAGAGAGCTTTTTTTCGACACAGGCTTTTCATCCAGGATATAATAAGTTTGACGGAGTAAAGCGAAGGAAGTTTTGCGGGCAGTCTCGCCCCCCTCCCTCCCGCGGCCCTCCTCCCTCTGCTGCATTACCATCCATGGTGACCAGGAGGAGAGGAGCGAGGCATGCAGCAGTTAGCCACTTCGTCATGTAGTCCATTGTTTCCCCTTTATCCCAACTCGGTACTGTCGCCCTCAGAGGATCGCTACCAAAGGAAAAAAGTGTTTGTGCAAAATCCTGAGTCATTTGCAAAGAATTTGTACATGTGAATGAATACGAGAGCGGTTAAACATTGGCTTGGTCTTCTGCTTCCTTTTTTGCCAACATTTGGTTTAAGGGAATTCTGTATGTAATTTGACTACAGCGGAGCCTCGTGAGTGGGTGGACCTTGCTTGGGACGAGAGGCATCTTCTCACACAGACTTCCAGAGAGGAGGTCATCGTTTCTCTGCACTTTCTCAGTTTGAGGGATCTTGATAGTTGCACGTTGGACAAACCGGATTCTTTTTTTTGTACTAAGAGGATTTGACTCATTAGTACAGCAGGCAGGGATGTACGGATGCTTCAGGAGGAAAAAGTAAGTACATGTTTCAAGAGAAAGTGTTTGTCACTCCCTAAAGACTGCAATGTCATCTTCATCCACACAACTTCTTTTGAAGATGAGCTTAGGGTGTCTTGCAGGGTAATTATAGGATTGCTTCAGTACTAAATTTGCACTTTGTTGGCTTGTTCTCCCTACAGTTGTCTTTTGTGTCAAAATACTGGCTAATGAAGCTTTTGTCTTTGCTGATTGAGACAGTTGATGATTTGTTGTTGGCACTGACAGCCAACTGGATGAGTAACTGTCGATTGGCTCATTAAGTCATGCTGCAAGTGAATGGTTGGTCACCCTATTCCAGAAACAAACCTTTTGTGTTACGACGATAAACATGACTCAGAATCAGTCATAGTCTTGCTCAATTGGTGTCTTGTTTTGGATGGTTCTGATCAAGTTCTTCATTGATTTGAAGTTTTAGTTCTGTCTATACCGAGCTTTGTGCTGGGCCAAGTGTGATTAGAGTACAGAGGTTTAGTATAATAACTGCTTTGAGCTTTTTCAACTACAGTCAAGCATCATTTTTGTTCTCGATGTGGTATGCACTGCTCTCTTTATTCTTGTCCTCGGCCTCATGACATGGCAACAATGTAAGCCTTTAAAGGTCCTCTTGGCAGCGATGTCCCAGGCAAACGTTTGGTCTATGTGGAAAAAATGGAGAGAAACGGAAGCTCACACTCAGATTCCCTTAAAGCAGCATTTCCCAATCTGTATTGCGCAAATGTAATGTTTCCCACAGGACTAAAATATATCTGTGGCATTTGTTTGCAGTGGCTAGGGGAGCAGTTTTATGTCATACTTGCCAACCCTCCCGGATTTTCCGGGAGACTCCCGAAATTCAGCGCCTCTCCCGAAAACCTCCCGGGACAAATTTTCTCCCGAAAATCTCCCGAAATTCAGGCGGAGCTGGAAGCCACGCCCCCTCCAGCTCCATGTGGACCTGAGTGACGTGTCAACAGCCTGTATTCACGTCCGCTTTCCCACAATATAAACAGCATGCCTGCCCAAACACGTTATAACTGTAGAATGATCGAGGGCGAGTTCTTGGTTTCTTATGTGGGTTTATTGTTAGGCAGTTTCATTAACGTCCTCCCAGCGCGGTAACAACACACAACAACAGCAGTCATGTTTTATTCTACCGTAAAGCAGTTTGTCTGCCGTAAACAGCAATGTTGTTGTAATATATTGATTTGGAGGCAATAAACAGGCGAGGTGATGAAGTACGTCTCTTTACTGTAGACTTCAGAACAGACTCACACACTTGACGTCAGGTGCGCAACACCACGTAAATCGTTGGCCAACCAAAAAGTAACCCCAGTACGCTATAGCCAACATTAACCAGGAGATGGCAACAGACAAACATAGCACAGCAGCTCAATTAAAAAACAGTACTTAAGCCACATTCTTTTTTTTTTTAGTACTGAACTCTTAACCCTCATTTGTAAACAATAACATGCTTATTATACAAACAGTATTTGTACACTTTTAACACAGATTTTTATACTGTCTTCAGAGATTCAGTTTTTTTGGTGGTACTCGAAACCTTTCTGGGTACCTGCGAAAGGGTGTTCAGCATGGTTAGAAAAATAGTGACAGAGAATAGAACAAGGATGGACAATTCAACCCTTAACTCAACAATGAGTAGATGAGTGTTATGTGTGTGTATATGTGTAAATAAATGAACACTGAAATTCAAGTATTTCTTTTATTTATATATATATATATATATATATATCTATTGTATTATATATATATATATTTATTTTATTATATATATATATATATTTATTTATTTTATTATATATATATATATATATATAGATATATTTATTTATTTATTTTATTTTATATATATATATATATATATAATATATATATATATATATATATATATATATATATATATATATATATATATAATAAAATAAATATATATATAGCTAGAATTCACTGAAAGTCAAGTATTTCTTATATACATATATATATATATATATATATATATATATATATATGGAATACTTGACTTGGTGAATTCTAGCTGTAAATATACTTCTCCCCTCTTAGCCACGCCCCCGACCACGCCCCACCCCGACCACGCCCCCCCCCCCACCCCCCACCTCTCGAAATCGGAGGTCTCAAGGTTGGCAAGTATGGATTATGTCATCTATCACAAACCTAGTCAAAGTCAAAATATTTTTGGGGTTTTGTTGGTTTGTTGTCGCAATAATGCAGTGTCCTCTCTCGCGAGCACAGTTTATCACAAATTACTAATCCTCGCCTCCGTTTCATTCATGTAGCATGATCACTGGAGGACTACAGGACAATAAATAGCTAAACATGCTACACTACACACTGTAATCAGGAGTGGGTGGATTGATACAAAAATAGACAGCAACGATACCAAGTATAGTATCAGTATATGATCGATACTACAGTAAAATTTTGCTATCGCATGCGTCTTGTGTGTTGGTTTGACATTAAAGTTCCTTAAATCCTTAAATTAGATTACTATTTTTTTATTATCACAAAAAATGGTTTCTTTGTGGGTTTTTTCATTGCTTACAATCTAAGGCAGTGGTTCTTAACCTTGTTGGAGGTACCGAACCCCACCAGTTTCATATGCACATTCACCGAACGCTTCTTTAGTGAAAAATATATATGTATATTTTTTTTCGAATTCAAGGCAAAGTTATATGTTTTTTTACTGGTGCACAAAATGAACCGTGCATGAACATCACCTTGTTCAAAGAACAAAACCAACACAGTGCGTGAACTCACAACAAATTACACACCTGCAAATCAGTGTGACTTCTGCTGTTGCCTTTGAGAGACCAGTTCAGATATGCGTGGCTTCACCTTGGCAAGTGCCACTCTCATGTCATTTTAAATTATAAATGATAAAATAAAATTATTCATTTATTTTCACAGCAAAGTCTGTTCCTTTTCTTCGTTTTCCACCCAGACATACAATACTAGTACACAGCTCATGAAAAACAATATTTGTTGTTATTGTCATTGTAAGTGGGCCAAAACACTTATATTAGAAAATAATCTCATGGAAATGACAGCTGTCATTTGATTATAATAATAAAACATTTAATTTGTTATTTAGTCAGGTTTGAGACAGGTGTGCTCACGTGCTCCACTGAATGCTCAAGGAGTTTTTGCGTTTGCTCACGCATATGGAAAATTAGAGGGAGCATTGTTTGAGGGTATCCATAATACGCCGATAGGGAGAAGTTTTTATTTACACAATGAGTCGGGTGTCTTGACCTCCGCGGCGGAGGCTCCGCCGAACCCCTGAAGCCGACTTACCGAACCCAGGTTAAGAACCACTGATCTAAGGATATAAGTCCCTGGGCACACGTGGTTTAAAGTGCTAAAAACATAAATTTAATCAAAGCCAATAGTTTTTTTTTTACATTTAGTAGTTCTGCACTTTTGACTTTGTTTGGCCTAGTGGTTAGAGTGTACGCCCTGAGATCTGTAGGTTGTGAGTTCAAACCCCAGCCGAGTCATACCAAAGACTATAAAAATGGGACCCATTACCTCCCTGCTTGGCACTCAGCATCAAGGGTTGGAATTGGGGGTTAAAACACCAAAAATTATTCCCGGGCGCGGCCATCGCTGCTGCCCACTGCTCCCCTCACCTCCCAAGGGTGAACAAGGGGATGGGTCAAATGCAGAGGACACATTTCACCACACCAAGTGTGTGTTTGACAATCCTTGGTACTTTAACTTAACAAAGTATTGAGCAAAGGCTGTGAGTGCCTGTGATGTTTTTTTTTGTTTTTGTTTTTCAAATATGTTTGCAATATTAAAAAAAAAAAAAATCTTTTCACATTGTCGTTATGAGGTATTGTGTGTAAAATTTTGAGGATATAAATTAGGGATGTCCGATAATGGCTTTTTGCCGATATCCGATATTCCGATATTGTCCAACTCTTTAATTACCGATACCGATATCAACCGATACCGATATCAACCGATATATGCAGTCGTGGAATTAACACATTATTATGCCTAATTTGGACAACCAGGTATGGTGAAGATAAGGTACTTTTAAATTTTTTTTATAAAATAAGATAAATAAATAAAATTAAAAAAATTAATAAAAAAGAAAGTAAAACAATATAAAAACAGTTACATAGAAACTAGCAATTAATGAAAATTAGTAAAATTAACTGTTAAAGGTTAGTACTATGAGTGGACCAGCAGCACGCACAAACATGTGTGCTTACGGACTGTATCCCTTGCAGACTGTATTGATATATATTGATATATAATGTAGGAACCAGAATATTAATAACAGAAAGAAACAACCCTTTTGTGTGAATGAGTGTGAATGAGTGTAAATGGGGGAGGGAGGTTTTTTTGGGTTGGTGCACTAATTGTAAGTGTATCTTGTGTTTTTTATGTTGATGTAATAAAAAAACAAAAACAAACAAAAAAAACGATACCGATAATAAAAAAAACGATACCGATAATTTCCGATATTACATTTTAACGCATTTATCGGCCGATAATATCAGCCGATATTATCGGACATCTCTAATATAAATTAATTTATTCCATTTTGGAATAAGGATGTAACATGACAAAATGCAGAAAAAAGTGAAGCGCTGTGGATACTTTCCGGATGCACTGTATATACAGGCGAAACATAAGCAAATGTATTAACTTTATTTATTCTTGATGTGAACGCTTTACTAACTCTACTGAAACAAATAAGCCAGTATCTGAAGTGCAGAGAGTGCTGGATCAATTTGATCAATTTGTCCCTCAAATGGCTCACAGGAATGACGCAAGGGCTTAATGTAGACGGATGACCACAATCTGAAATGAATGTAGTTGCACAGTATTATTACTGTCTGCATAAACAAACACAGGTGTGTATACATATATATATATATATATATATATATATATATATATATATATATATATATATATGTATATGTAAGTGTGTATATATGTCATACGTACGTATATGTGTATATATATATATATATATATATATATTATATAAACAAACGTGTTAATGATGGTAACTAATCTATTCATTTGCGTTATTTTCTGGACTATAAGCCACTATTTATTTCCTCAGCTTATACAAATGTGTGGCTAATCTACGGATTGTTCTTTGCTAATGACCATAATGTTGTGTGTACAACAAACTTACATAGCAGTAACACTGACACAGAGACTGAAAAGGTGTGTTGTTGTTTGTGCTATGGTGCCATCTTCTAGACGAATCCGCTGACTGCAGGTGCTGCAGGTTGAAAGTCGACAGTATTTCTTTCTGTTACGTGCCTTGAACCGGAAGTACAAGTGTCGTTCTGTCTACTAGTCATCAATAGCGTTTCTACTTGTATGGTTTCTTCATTCATCACTCCAAGCAATGTTTGTAAGCCTTACAATATAAATAAAACAATTCATACTTACAGTATTGGCGCTACTGTCACATGTTTGATAGTAGTGTTTTCATGCATTTTTGTACGTGTTATCGTAATGTAACAAGCTCGCGTCGTCAGCTTTAGATTATATGCTAACACGTTTACAAGAGTCTGTGTTAGTATTATTAATTTACGATGGCATTCTTTTTGTATTGGTAGAGTTTCACAAATTCCTCAGTAAATTCACCAAGATGTCACCATGGAGTTATTGAGTCTGTTTAGCTGATTGGAGAACTCGCTTCCGCAGCTAGTGGTTTCCATGACAATGATTTCTGTTTTGTTTGCTCAGCCGTTTTACTGCCGTTTGGAAACAATTAAGGTATATACATAAACATGTACACAATCTTTCTGTGTAAATATCTAATCTTACAATGTACATATGTGCGGTTTATCGTCTGGTGCGGCTAATATATGGATTTTTTTTTCTTTTGAAATTTAGTGGGTGTGGCTTATATACTGTATATAATCCTGAAAATACGGTACATTTACTGACGTTACGCATGCGCATCATGACAAGCCGCATCTCTCTGCTATGACATTCTCACAAACATAGCAAACAGGTGAGATGAGCCATCTGTCACTATAAATGGATTTCATTACAAAAAATAATGATGAAAGGGTCAAACAAAAGTGATTTGCGAGATGATTTACGAGTTTCACTGAAGCTGCTAGGTGTCACACTGTGCTCTACAAGCGTGTGGCCCCAGAATGCAATGACATCCTTGCAGGTACTGTCAAAAATAGTTTTCATTGCAAAAAAAGGAAAGAAGCTTACTCAGAGCACCATGACACAAATATTAATATCTGAACCAAACAAGCACGGCTGGCGCCTCGCTGAAGTGGACCAAAAGAAGGCGTACAACAAGAAAAAACCTACGATGATGCAACAGGAAACATAAAGCAAAAGCTAGAGTCCAAACAACCCGGAATAACAACAATAACATAGTCCAAAGCTTACTTTGCGTAAAAGAAAAGAAAACACATGCAATACGCAACAACAGAACTTGGTCAAAACTTGATTATATAATGGCGTTTAGTGAGAACTTTTTGGTTGTGGGCAGATGTCCACTGGTGCAGGAGAAACTTGGGTTTGCTTCTCAGTAATGGTGATGCAGAACTAAATGAACGTAGTCAATGCAGAGGGACTGACACTGCTTGGTCAGGTTCTGGTGGAGTCCTTCTAGGGCTTTTTGCTTAGAAGACATTTCCATTTCAAACCAGCCAATGTAGTGGATAGAGCGCTCCAAGACAAGAGAACCCCAACACTAGGGATGGGAATTGGCCTAAATGTCCTTGTCCTTTACATGTGTACATACATAATATGCACAGATACTTTGCTTGTGCTCAAGCCTGGTTCCCTTTCAGACATGAAAGTTACATTTAGGAACATCACACAATTACAGTTACCAATTCAACATTTCCAAAAAGGGGTAAGAAAAGGAACTGCTTATTTAATCCTACTGCCGTTTAAAGGCCTACTGAAATGCGGTTTTCTTATTTAAACGGGGATAGCAGGTCCATTCTATGCGTCATACTTGATCATTTCGCGATATTGCCATATTTTTGCTGAAAGGATTTAGTAGAGAACATCGACGATAAAGTTCGCAACTTTTGGTCGCTGATAAAAAAGCCTTGCCTCTACCGGAAGTAGCAGACGAGTAGCGTGACGTCACAGGTTGTGGAGCTCCTCACATCTGCACATTGTTTACAATCATGGCCACCAGCAGCGAGAGCGATTCGGACCGAGAAAGTGACGATTTCCCCATTGATGTGAGCGAGGATGAAAGATTTGTGGATGAGGAAAGTGAGAGTGAAGGACTAGAGGGCAGTGGGAGCGATTCAGATAGGGAAGATGCTGTGAGTCTGAGGCGGGTGGGACCTGATATTCAGTGGGGAATGACTGAAACAGTAAATAAACACAAGATATACTCTATTAGCCACAACACAACCAGGCTAATATTTAATATGCCACAAATTAATCCCGCATAACAAACACCTCCCCCCTCCCGTCCATATAACCCTCCAATAAAACTCAAACACCTGCACAACACACTCAATCCCACAGCCCAAAGTACCGTTCACCTCCCCAAAGTTCATACAGCACATATTTCCCCAAAGTCCCCAAAGTTACGTACGTGACATGCACATAGCGGCACGCACGTACGGGCAAGCGATCAAATGTTTGGAAGCCGCAGCTGCATGCGTACTCACGGTACCGTGTCTGCGTATCCAACTCAAAGTTCTCCTGGTAAGAGTCTCTGTTGTCCCAGTTCTCCACATGCCAATGGTACAGCTTGACTGTCATCTTTCGGGAATGTAAATAATGAAACACCGGCTGTGTTTGTGTTGCTGTAGCCGCCCGCAATACACCGCTTCCCACCTACAGCTTTCTTCTTTGCTGTCTCCATTGTTCATTGAACAAATTGCAAAAGATTCACTAACACAGATTTTCAGAATACTGTGGAATTTTGCGATGAAAACAGACGACTTAATAGCTGGCCACCATGCTGTCCCAAAATGTCCTCTACAATCCGTGACGTCGCGTGCCGGCATCATCATACCGAGACGTTTTCAGCAGGATATTTCGCGCAAAATTTAAAATTGCACTTTAGTAAACTAACCCGGCAGTATTGGCATGTGTTGCAATGTTAAGATTCATCATTGATATATACACTATCAGACTGCGTGGTCGGTAGTAGTGGGTTTCAGTAGGCCTTTAATGCTGGTTTGGAGTGTATGAGAAAGTGTAAAAGAAAACATAGCGCTCTTTGACCTCATAGTCATTTAACAACAAATCAACGCGGCCAATAATAGCATATTTGCACGATGATTTTACCCTCATAACGTTCAATAATTACATAAATCACATTGTCCGTCTTTTCCCAATTTTAATGATAACAATTATGTTTTGAGTAATGGGTAAATAACTAACTCTGTTTGGATTGGCCCACTTTTTCATCGCCAGATTCGATATGGCGCCCTTTCTTGGTGTGACGTCATCTACAGAACTAGAGCCCATTTCTCCGCATAGACATTGTGGGTAAAAACATGTAAAACTATTATATAGATCACTTAATCTTGTGTTTTGTTGCCCATGTCCATGGTTACTTAAACCGATATGGTTAACATTAAAGTGCAAAAAAGAAATTGCCATTTTCCAAACTTATTTTCTCTCCAATCTCCTTTTCCATAGGCAATTTGTACACAAGGCAATTCAAAATGCTTTATGAAAAATTACAAAAAGGCACAAATAAAAATATAAAATGATAATAAAATTAAGCATAATTCAAATTAAAATCAATCAAATAGGGTATATAAATACTTTCAGTTGTCATATACAGAATTAAAGTGTTTTCAGCCTGGATTTGAACATTTTCAACGTTGAGGCCCATCTCACATCTTATAGAAGACTATTCCAGATTTTCGGTGCATAAAACTGAAACGCAGTCTGACCATGTGTGGTCCTGTCTCTGGGCACCAACAGGAGCTCACTCCCTGAGGTTTTCAGAGCTTGAGTTGGACACCATAGCCTGTGTTTCCTCACGCTCTTTCAGAATTTCCTCAAACATCTGGAGGAAAACTAACCTGACTCTCGCCAGATCCTTGTAGTTTGCTGAGCTCCACACAAGGATCTGGGACTTTTCAATAGGAGATGTATTTCAGAAGGTGGGGTCTTGTAAAAAAAAAAACATTGTATGTGATTGGATAAACCACTTGTCCGTTATCTTGAATGACGTGCTACTTCAACCACTCACATGGAAATGATGAGAGCCACGCTGGGAAATCCAAAACAGAATGGACGAAGAGCCAAAACATCCCTGCTAGCAATAAATGCCTTCAAAACCGTTCTCTGTTCATCTCTTAAAGAATTAATATTCGACAAAACAGTTGCAATAGCAGAATCAATGTCAGCACACGACTCCTCACTGCGTGCCGCCAATGTTGTTTGAATCAAACAGTCGCTTCGGCGCTACGTCACATCTATGAAATCCCGCCCGGCGATCCTGATTGGTTCATTATTTTTTGCTATCTTGAAGGAGTTTGCATTGCCCTCGAGCCCAGATCCTTGTGTGGAGCTCAGCGAACTACAAGGATCTGGCGAGAGTCAGGTTAGAGGAAAACATCAGTAGAAGAGGATGCATTCTCTCACATTTGGCTTTTGTCTTTAATTTTTTTTCCTTCCAAACTGACCAAAACGCTTCTTCTTCAAAGTCAAAATCATTAAAATGATTGCTGCGATTTACACTCCTCTTTAGCGCGAGTCAATTTGACTGGAGAGGTTCATACTTTCCTAATATTCCCATCATTTCAAATGAAGGCTGACCCCTTATTAGACTTAGACTTAGACTTAGAAAATCTTTATTGTCCCCGAGGGGCAATTTGGTTTGCAGCAGTAGTCATTAAAAAACAAGGTTCAACAGTAAAACGAAGTACAACAGTAAAAACAAGGTACAACAATAAAACAAGGTACAAATACATAAAATACATTCAACATACAAACCATCATGAAAGCATTGAGCTAAAAACTAAAAACTAAAAACATTTGTAAAACAATAAGAACTAATCATCACACGTCGCTTCCCACTAAAGTGACTGCACAGCAGCTAAGCTTGTTTAAGAAGCTCATTTATAAAGGCAACAGCTATTTAGTTGTATTGCTACAACCTGCATCAATGCATCTGGCAGACATATTTGATCATTCCTTCAAATTCTGCACAAAAATACGGTGATTCGGAATTAAGATGCTACTAAAACACATAGTATGCAACATGAAATTGCCTCTAGTCTTTTGCAGGTGACATCAGCAGGCTGATTGGAGGCCTGCCCCCATTTTGAAGCTAAAAGTGGGTGTTCCAAAATGTGCTGAAACTCACCCAAAAAATTCTACAATCATTACTTTCTCCATTTTGGGGGGCATTTTACATGTAGACATTTGTAGGTCCAGAACTATGAAATAAGTGCCAATGTTGTCAGCATTAGAGAGGCCCTTTAAGGACTGTTCATAGAAGAATGGATAATATACATAAAAAAACACTTCAGAATTACCTCACAAGATTATTTTTCTTTTTTTTTGCAAGGCAAAGACTCACTGAAAAAAAGGTACGCGACCCAAAAATTGAGAGTCCCTGCTTGAGAAGACATTATAAAAGCCGATGTTATTGTTCCACTGAGAAGTACAACACAGTTCAGGATATCCTTTCTGACAAATTCCTCAAATTTGTTATTGAGTGTTTTCCCTGCAGCTATACAGGCCTTGACTGGTTCCATTTCTTACAGGCCTTTTTATTTATAAGACTCCACTCGTGGCCAAGCTGCCTTGTGACTGCTGGATTCCTTTTGTGTACAACAGCGTTCAAACAAAAATCCTCACATTGATCACACTGACCTTTTCGGAGCATGTTGTACCAGTTTATTATGCCGATATCATCAATCGAATAATTCAAACCGAATCATTAGTAAAATGTGCTGGATAGTTTTGCACTTAGTCACAGTATGCAGGAGATGAGCATCTTAAGAGGAAGTTTGTTGGCCAAGAAGTCATGTTCCCACTTAAGAATGTGTGGCTTGCTGGAAAGAAGAGAGCAAATCTTTTTTTTTTTTTTTTCAAATATCCTTTTATGGCAGTTAATGTCTTTTTGTAATGTCAGTTCTTAGACCTGGCTGACATTAATTTATTTAGCGTAACATGCACAATTTTTCAAATGCTTTTTTTTCTTCTCAAAAGACCATTAATATTTATAACAAAAAAGCACAAGAAATGACTGCACCGGAATCATTTCTGTTGGAAACACACAAAACACATTGTCTCAATTAGCGTCAGTTAAAACTTTTTACAGCTAATATATATTGTGTAGGCCGAGTGCCCAAACTTTTTTCAGTCAGGGTTGCATGCAAAAAAAGTAAAGATGCGCAAGGCCAGTTTGACACATTTTGTACCAGGGACGTGCGGTCAGGGTAGGCAGGTGAAGCAGAGCCCCCCCTTGTCAAGATGTAAAATAAAAAAACTAATGATAAAAACATAATGTCATTACATTTTGTCCATTAAAATTTGTTATAAATGTATTTCATATCATTTTTCTGCTTGTCACAATATCGCCAACATTTTTGCAGAGACATTTTTACACTATGGATCTCTGGTTTGTACACTGTAGAATCTACAGCCTGTTGAACGTTTTTAATGTGGGTGTGACATCATTATTGTTGACAATTGAATAGGGTTGTACGATATACCGCTATTAGTATAGTACCGCGATACTAATGAATAATTTTTGGTACTATACCACCTCTGAAATGTACCGGTCACCCCCGCGCCCAGTTATTTGTCCCCAGTCGGCAGTGTTTTAGCTACCGTATTTTCCGCACTATAAGGCGCACCTAAAAACCACAATTTTTCTCAAAAGCTGACAGTGCGCCTTATAACCCGGTGCGCTTTATTACGATTCATTTTCATAAAGTTTCGATCTCGCAACTTCGGTAAACAGCCGCCATCTTTTTTCCCGGTAGAACAGGAAGCGCTTCTTCTTCTACGCAAGCAACCGCCAAGGAAAGCACCCGCCCCCATAGAACAGGAAGCGCTTCTTCTTCTACTGTAAGCAACCACCCGCCCCCGGAAGAAGAAGAAAAAACGCGCGGATATCACCGTACGTTTCATTTCCTGTTTACATCTGTAAAGACCACAAAATGGCTCCTACTAAGCGACAAGGATTCGGTTCATAAAAAGACGCAATCTCTCCATCCGCACACGGATTACTACCGTATTTCACAGCAACTGATATTCCTGTGAACCGCACTGTGGAACGGGAGCACGTACGGTGAATATTCGCACCACAGGGAATGAGAAGTCATCCTTCACTGTGGTTCTAGCTTGCCATGCTAACTTCCACCCATGGTGATATTCAAAAGGAAGACCTTGCCAAAAGAGACCTTTCCAGCCGGCGTCATCATAAAAGCTAACTCGAAGGGATGGATGGATGAAGAAAAGATGAGCGAGTGGTTAAGGGAAGTTTACGCGAAGAGGCCGGGTGGCTTTTTTCACACAGCTCCGAAGGCGAACACACCTTCACTAAGACGGGCAGACAGCGCCGGACGACATACGCCAACATTTGCCAGTGGATCGTAAATGCCTGGGCAGATATTTCGGTCACAACTGTGGTCCGAGCTTTCCGGAAGGCAGGATTCACAGAACTGCTGCACAACAACAGCGACACTGAATCCGATGACTTCGACGAGACGGAGCCGGCCATTTTTGGATCCCACGCTTGCGCAACTTTTCAATTCGGACACCGAAGACGAAGAATTCGAAGGATTTACGAATGAAGAATAACTTCAGAAGGTGAGCGCTATGTTTATTTTGTGTGTTGTGACATTAACGTTCGAGCAACATTATGTTGCTATTGCTCTACACCATTTTGAATTTTACTATGTTTGTGATTGCACATTTGCGTACATTTTGGGACAGAGTTGTTAGAACGCTGGTTTTCAATATATTATTAAAGTTTGACTGAACTATCTGACTGTTTTTTTGACATTCCCTTTAGCGCAGCGTAGGCGCGGCTTATAATCCGGGGCGGCTTATTGGTGGACAAAGTTATGAAATATGTAATTCATTGAAGGTGCGGCTAATAATCCGGTGCGCCTTATAGTGCGGAAAATACGGTACTTCTAAATCACTAGTCCTCGCCTCCATGGCGACAAATAAAGAAAGTTTCTTACAAGTATCATCCCTGCAGGACGAGGAATAGCTAAACATGCTTCACTACACACCGTAGCTCACCGGCGTCAAAATGTAAACAAACGCTATTGGTGGATCTACACCTGACATCCACTGTAATGATACCAAGTACAGGAGCGTAGCTCGTCGATGCTACTATGATTACGTCGATATTTTTTGGCATCACAACATCTTCTTTCGTTTTTTTTTAAATGTATATAATGTTTATAAACTCAGAAAATATGTCCCTGGACACATCAGGACTTTGAATTTGACCAATGTATGATCCTGTAAATACTGTTGCTCGTCCCCGGCCCTTCCTCTCTCTACCTCTGCTACCTTTGTGGATTTACCATCATCATTCATCTCCTCGTGTTGCTTGCATCCCATAAATATTTGCTAACACAAGCTCAAAAGGATTTAAAAATGTATGTAATTGTAGCAACATGGTTGTTAACGGTTTTGAGAGGGACTTTTGTGTTGTGATTTTGTGTTGTTTGGATAATACTGTAAGGAAATTGTTGATCCATTACTCCGTTATGTTTGTTTGATGTATATATATGACAATCATTGGCACTTAAAATTTAATATAAATATATATATATATATATATATATATATATATATATATATATATATATATATATATATATATATACCAAACACATGCACCTGGGGATAGGTT